>NW_015374200.1:288085-298646 GCF_001272555.1 Dufourea novaeangliae | reverse complement strand
CGATTGGCGGTAACGGGCCCTTGGGCCCGCCGGCCTGTTGCGGGGTCGCCGGGCACGTGGGGGTGGGCTGACACCCCTGCCTTGAGGTGCCCGCGTCGATGCCGCCGCCGGTTGGGGGGCACGTTCGTTTCCTCCCGGCGGTGCGCTTCCTTTTTCCTCCCTGTGTGGCGGGGAATAGAATACGCCCACGGTAATCCCTGCCTGTCGTAAGAGGCGACTAAAAGGGACTGTTGGGATCGCGGGACTGAGGCACCCGCGGTCCGGCGGGGGGTGGAGCTCCCCGCTTCCCCCACCACAGAGAGGGCGCTCCGCCGTTAACTGGCGGAGCTGGCGCTGGGGAGGTACCGGTTGTGTTCGCAAGAGATCCCGGTGCCTCCCCGCATAGCGCCGAGCCCGGCCACCGTGAGGGTTTAGTGGGTATTTCCCCTGGGCCTTGCCCTAATGGGGATGAGTCCCACACTACCCCCGCCCCACTCCTCCCACATTGGAGGATGGCGGGGGTGTGCGTAAATGCATTCCCTCACGTAAAAAAAAAAAAACAAAAAAATGGCTGATCAGCTGACTGGTCTTGCTTCTCTTCTCTACTGCGCATGCATAGTGGGCATCGGCTTGCATGTCTCTGAGTTCCCGGCTCAATATCATCCTCGTTGCCCTTTTGCATGCACACAATACGGGTGCTTGCAACTCCCCCCCCCCACTCACTCATGGTTTTGGAGGGGGATGGCTGTGTTTCCTTCTCTATAATTAGAGTCTTTGATGTGTGGGTTTTTTGTAAATTTTCCCATATACACCTTCTTGAAATAACATAAGTTAATTGTGATTGCAGGTAACACCGATTAAACATACTGACTTTCGCTGGTAAGGCGGCGTCTCGCTAACAGTCACAGGAACGGCTCACGCAAATCAAGGAATATTTAAAAAAAGAAAAAAAGGAATGCCAGAGAATTTGCATTTTGCAAATGCACATTCCGGAGTCCAAAAATTAAAATCGCCGTATGAAAACGCCGCAAACGAATACGCGTCGCGTTTAAACTCAACCGTTAATGCTGACTCACAAAACATTACCATCGAGCCATCCATGATCGCCGGAGTCATTAGAAATCTCAAAAACAAAAAAGCACCGGGTCATGATAAATAAACACCCTCATGTTAAAACACTCGGCTAGGAAGATCATCCTCCAACTGTATTACATTTTTAAAAGTTGCCTTAAGATCTCGTACTTTCCTGACGCCTGGAAGATTGCGAAAATCACGCCGATACCGAAACCAGGAAAGCCCAAAAATCGACTCGACGGCTACCGACCCATCAGACTTCTCCCACTTCTTGGGAAGGTCTTTGAAAAATGTTTATACAAAAACCTTGCAGTCTTTTTGGAAAGAGAGGGTGTGTTCCGTCGTAGACCGAAACGACGGCTATGGAGTCAGACGGTACCGTTATTTTTTATTATTTTATTTCCTTCTTTCAGTCAGTTTATATATATTCAAGACCGACCCTTTGCAATTTCGATTTTGGTGACAAAGGGAAGCAGAGACAAAAGAAGCGAACATTTGGTCTGCAGTCCGCCACATGCGCTCGATTACCTGGGACCCATCCGCGCCGGGCCTCACCGGGGCGCACTGACTCGCAGACAATACAGCCATAAACTCTACCGTTGAGAGACTCGAAAATTCGTCGCGGTCAACTCGCACCGTGACCACGTGCGCGATATTTTTCTGACGTCCGCTTCGCCCTGAAGGAGAGGTTTTCCACCTCCACGACACTTGGAAAAATCGAGAAATTTGCCTTCCCCTACAGGGCATAACCAATAAGGAGGCGAGTTTTGGTAACGCCTTCAGCGAACTTGGAGGAAGCGCGACGTCACACGAATCACGAACAAAAACTCGCATTCGAACACTCGTATCGAACAGTCACTCACGTACTCGTATCGACAAGAGTCAAACGGACTCAATACATTCGTAAGCAGTCAGTCGTACACGAACATTCACTCAAACACTCGCATTCGAACATTTCGTAAACATACAGTCGTACACGAACATTCACTCGCATTCGATCAGTCGTACACGAACATACACTCGTACTCGAACATTTTCACGCACTCGTATCGACAAGAGTCACACGGACTCAAGCCATTCACGTACTCGTATCGCCAAGAGGCACACGGATTCAATTCATTCGCATTAACTCGCAATCGAACAGTCATTCGACAACAATCATTCGAAAACACGTACTCGTTTCGATAAGAGTCACACGGACTCAATTTATTCGACAACATTCACCTCACGATTCGTCAGCTCCAACGGTCGAGCAATTATTAGTTTTTCTCACTTAGAGAATATTGAAACAGTTGCCTAATATTAATTTGACGGGCAACAGTCGCAACTGTACGCGTACCACGACGGTCGAGCCTAGAATTTACAACTCCAGGCGGATTCAAAAGAGAATCCACGCGGACGGACGCGACAGGGAGTGCTGATTGAGCAGCAGTTCGGTTTTAGATCTTGCCACTCTATCACTCATCAACTTGTACGCGTTGCTCAGCTGATCACCCACGAAGTGAACGTGGGCAGATTTGCCAGTATCGTCCTGCTCGATCTGGCAAAGGCATTCGACACGGTCTGGCACTAGGCACTCCTGCTAAAACTTGCTAAAATCGGACTCAATGAAACCTTTATTAAATTAATTCAATACTACCTTACTGACAGATTTATTTATGTTTCAATCAATGGTTCTGACTCAAATCAACACCCTGTTCTGGCCGGTGTCCCCCAAGGTTCTATCTTGGGACCCATTCTGTTCAATTTATTCATAAATGACATTCCAAAATCAAAACACTCACCACTATCACTCTATTCAGATGACACAATGCTTTTCACTGCTTCATACAATCAAAATATATTAATTACCAAACAGCAGGAGTACCTGGATGAAATCGTTTCCTTTTTCCAGAACTGGAAACTGACAGTAAATCCGTCTAAGACAGTTGCAGCCTATTTTCCAGGCCACAAACGGCGCTACACTGTATCGGCGCATCGCCGTCACGTTGACGGCGCGGCGCGGACGATGCGTATTCGCGACCGAATAGCCTCCGGGCATCTTCGGCGTTACGTGACAGAATCGGGTACGATCGGACCTCCTGCGCGTTCGACACCTCGCGCCCCACGATCGTGATCGTTCATTCGGCACAAATGTCCGCCACTGCGTTATTGTTTGTAACCACGTGTCTATACACTGTTCCAAACTTAAACGTGCAGGGAACACAGGTTCCTTGGTCCGACCAGGTAAAATACCTGGGTGTTGTGTTTGATCGACATCTCACATGGGAGGCAGCCATTCTTGATCGAGTAAATAAAATGCGGAAAGCTGCAGCTGTTTTACACTCGAGTATAAATCAATCTTCTAGACTAAATAGAAATCTCAGAATCACGATTTATAAAGTTTGCCTTAGAACCGTGCTGACGTACGGAGCTCACATCTGGTCCGCTGCTGCGCTCACACATCTTAATAAAGTTAAAATTGCTGAAAATAGAATCCTAAAAATCATTGACGGTCGACCAACTTACTACTCGACAAAAAAATACATGAGGACACAGACATAGAACATATTTTACCATACATTCATAAATTAATTGCTAAATACTAAGTTGATTCACACACAAATTCACTTATTCGTATTACAGGGAAATATCGCCCTGAACATATTCCGTATAAAATCAAAAAACGCTTTCCTTTATCGGTCGAGCACGCGCTGCCCCCATAAAAAACATCTCATGCACGTTCGCACCTGAATTCTACCTGCTGCTCTCTCTCTTACTACTACCTAATCACTGTCCGACACACATGCGTCTCACGCCCTGCAGTGCCGTAACATTGTCATGCACGCAGCTCTCTTATGTCTTTTCCAGTTTCAATTGCATTTTACAAACCTCTACTGCACGAGCACGCATTTCAGAGTTTTGTTTGTTTTTAGTTTCGCTTTCGAGCGCCTTGCTTATGGTAATTGGGTTTTTGCAAATTTTGCCCTAATAGTATAATTAATTCTCTCAAATTACTTCATGCAGGTAATACCAGTCCTGTACAATCTACTCAACGCCGGTAAAGGGGCTACATAAGCTCCTGAGGACGGCTCACCATCACTCACAGTATTAATTAAAAAAAAAAGAGGAAAGCCAGAGAAATAGCACGTTTTGCATGAAGAAGTCGAATCTTTGTCCGTTAGAGAAATAGCAAGTTTTGCCTGAAGAAGTCGAATCTCTGTCCGTTAGAGAAATAGCAAGTTTTGCCTGAGAATGTCGAAGCTCTGCCTGTTTGCAGGGAGAGAAATAGCAAGTTTTGTTTGAATATTCGAATCGCTGTCCGTCGACAGAGAGAAATAGCAAGTTTAATATCAACCAGATTGGCATAGAAAAGAAAGTTTGAGTGTTAAATTTACACTGGAAGCAACGAGATGTTGAAAATTCATTCAACAACAGTACGAGAGGAAGATTGTTGGAAATTCCATCGTAAGCAGAATCATCGGGACGTTCACTGAAACGACTGCCCAGCCGAGGATATCGACTACTAAAGAACTTCGAGATTACTGGATCATCGAGTAGAGAACAACTCTCTACCAAATTCTATAACATAATCGACTACGAAAATCAGGAAACAAGGGTTTCTTGCATTTCCTTCATTTACGAAAGGTTCACACACATACATTTACACCTTCATTTCATATTCCTTTTACAATTCTATCCGACAGATTCGTCTGAAGCCGGATACAACTGGCACAGTATTTGTGATCCATTTACCTAATTATCCTTTTATTTACAAATACCGACATTTCGTCTGAAGCCGGATATTACTGGCACAGTGTTATGAACCTTTCCTGAATTATTCCATCTTAATACAAAAAACCCCGATCGCGTCTGAAGCCGGATATGACTGGCACAGTGCTTTCGTAACCAAAAATTATTATTCATTTAAAAAACATTCACATTATACACATACATATATTTTGTAATATGAATAAATTCATATTTACGCATTTACTATTTCTCAGATGAAAGTAAATCGCAGACACGGAAGAAAGAAAATTTTAAATAAAATTAAGAAACAATTGTACGTAAATAATATATTCGATCCGTCAATTTTTGTAGGATAGGACAATGGATCGTTGAATGATTCCGCACTGTCTTGCCGGTTAAAAAACGATATTTAATGATATACTGGTTTTACATGGGAAAAGCTCGCGAGGCGTAGTGACCGAGCGTGTAACAAAGGCAAGACGGGGTGGCCGCTGGAAGTCGACCACGTGACGCGTATGGTCCCCGATCGCAGCGGACAGATGGCGCAGCCATGTCTTAACACTTCCCCTCGATGCGAGCCGGTTATCTCTACCCGTTGCTAACTCGGATACGGCCTTAATCCTAAACGACCCGCGAGTTTTCTATGCGTCGGGCCAGATAGGCCTTTCGTTAAAATGTCGGCCACCATTTCCCCGGTGGATACAAATTTAACTTTTAACAGTTCGCTCCTAAGCGCGTCGCGTACAAAGTGGTGCCTAATATCGATGTGCTTGGTACGCCCGTGAAATACGGGATTCTCGGCCAGTCTTAGCGCGCCCTGATTATCACAACGGAGTTCGACGCCCGCCAACGATTCGAAACCCAATTCTGTCAAAAATCGTCGCAGATATATCGCCTCCTTCGCGGCCTTGCTCAAACTCATGTATTCGGCCTCGGTGGATGATAAGGCCACCGTTTTTTGCTTCTTAGAATTCCACGAGACGGCCGCTTCTCCCAGGATGAAGGAATGTCCGGTGAAGGACCTTCTGTCCTCAATGCACCCTCCCCAATCAGCGTCGGCGTAGCCCAAAAGAGCCGATGAAAACCTTTTGTAAACAAGGCCGGTCGTCACCGTCCCCTTCAAATAACGCAAAACGCGCTTCGCGGCGATCCAGTGAACCTGTCCGTAACAATCGCTGAACTGACTTAGCATACTCACGGCATGAGCGATGTCTGGACGTGTGCCGATTGCTAAATACATCAGAGATCCAATCAATTCCCGATACGGTAACACCCTGTCGTTTTCGCCCGGGTTTTCTTCCTTTCTTAGTTTTAGGTTGCTTTCCACCGGCGTGCGGGCTGGCTTGCAGTCTGGCATGCCGAATCGTTCTAGCACGTCTTTGGTGTAACCTTGTTGACTCAAGTGCATTTCCTCCTTCGATCGGCGGAACTCTATGCCGAGACAACACTTGACTTCGCCCAGATCCCTTACGTCGAATAGTCCCTTCAGAGATCCCTTGAGAGCCTCAATCTTCTCGCGATTGCGAGAAGATATTAACAGGTCGTCGACGTACACCAGCAGCAACAGCAAATCTTCCCCTTGCCCCATATAATACATGCACGGGTCTGCATCAGAGGGCTTCAGACCGTATCGCTTCAATTCGCCGTCCAATTTTCGGTACCAGCAACGTCCCGCTTGTTTCAACCCGTAAAGTGCTTTCTTCATGCGACAGACTTTGTCCTTTTCTGACAGTCCTTTCTTAATTTTCTGCGCTATTCTTCTTAAGTCGTTGTCGTGCTTTTCGGATTCAATCACTATTTCGAGTGCTCTTTCTAAGTGGTTTGGAACTTCCATAAACGTTTTCTCCTCAAGGACACCGTTGAGATATGCCGCAGTTACGTCCATTTGATGGACAATCATATCGAAGTTGACTGCCAGGGCGCACATCAGTCTCATAGATCCGAGGCGAGCGACTGGGGCGAAGGTCTCTTCGAAGTCTACACCGGGCCTCTGAGCGAAGCCTCTCGCTACTATGCGGGCCTTCCGTCTCTCGAGATTCCCACTCGCGTCGTACTTGTTCCTTAAAACGATGCGACTACCGATCACTCGCGAGTTCTCTGGGCGTTTAACCAACTCCCATGTGTCGTTCTTTATAATGGACCTTAACTCATCTGCTATGGCTCGATGCCATTCGTCGCCCTCCGCACCTGAAATGGCCTGCGCGAGAGGAATTTGTGCAGCGCAGACTTCTTCGACCCCCGCGCTTCCGGTTTCGACCATATTGTATTCCTTTCGAGGCCTTCCCGTGGAACCGGTGCGTATGATCCTCGGCCTACCTCGGCCTCTTCGATTTCGAACCCCTGCGTTCTCTCCTTGGTCCAGCGTCTGTGAGTCGTCCTCATCTCTATCCGGTCCCTCAACACCACCGTCCTGCGCGCTTGCTTCGCTATTACGTTGTTCGACGGGATCTAAAAGTATGTCGACTTCTCGATTTTCATCGATGCAATCACGAGGACTATTGCCTCGAGTAATATCGCGCTTGCGAATGATATCTTCGAGGACTTCGCAATCTTTAGACAGTTCCTTACCGAACAACTCCAAGAATCGTACGTCGCGCACTATCTCGACCTTTCCTTTGTCTGGCGACCAGATCCTATACCCCTTCGAGCTTTCGGAATAACCCAAAAATATTCTTCGCACAGATCGCGGTTCGAACTTCCCCTTGTTCGGCCTATTGTCTTTATAATATACATTACAACCGAAATCTCTAAAGTACTTTGCGCTCGGGATGTTTCCTGTTAGCTTTTCATACAGTGTCTTCCCGTCTAGACTTCTCGACGGACAGCGATTCCGAATATAATTCGCGGTATTTACTGCTTCTGCCCAAAACGACGGAGTTAATCGCGCCTGGAGAATCAAACACCTCGCAGTGTCTAGTAACGTACGGTTCTTTCTTTCGGCGACCCCGTTCTGCTCGGGATTGTACGCCACCGCCAATCTGCGTTTTATTCCATGGTTCCTAAGGTAATCGTCGAATACCGAATTTACGTATTCTTTCCCGTTATCCGACTGCAAACATTTAATCTTTCGACCGGTTTGATTTTCAATGAAAACTTTAAAATTGCAGAAGAATTTGAAGACCTCGTCTTTCGATTTGATGAATCGTACCTCGCACCACTTGGAGTAATCGTCGATAAATGTTACGAAGTATCTCGCGCCGCCGTTCGAATTAACTCGCATAGGACCGCAAACGTCCGAATGAATGATCCCTAGCATTTCCGCGCTTCTCTTAGATTTCGATGGGAAGGGAGTTTTCGACATCTTTCCGCGTATACAAATTTCGCACCGTAATTCGTTTCCGAAGTTTTTGACATTTTTGCTCGGTATGATACCGCTACGGCCGGCTATATTCAAATCTCTCACGTTGAGATGGCCAAGACGCCTGTGCCACACTTCGAGTTCGCTGAGGTCGGGTTTAACCTCGGAATTTTCGCGCACGCTCGCATTCTTGCAATCATACTCATTCGTTAGACTTACGTAATACAGATTGTCTCTACGATTCGCAGTTAACTCGATGTTTCCATCTCCGTCGACGACCATGGCTCGATCCTTCATGAAGATCACGTCGAACCCTCGATCGGTAATCTTGCTTACCGAGAGCAGGTTCGTGCGCAGGTCGGGGACATGAAGAGCATCGTTCAAGTTGATCTTCTTCCCATTGTCGCGACGAGTCACAAAGCGCACCATTCCGCGTGCGCGAATTTCCGTGGACGCGTCGTTCGCGAGATTCAACCGTCCGCTATGATCCTTGTCGACGCTCGCGAATAAGTCTATGTCTTTGCACAAATGAGACGTACACCCACTGTCAAGGACCCACCTATTGTCTTGCGCATTGTTTTCGATCCGGAATGCCTCATCACTTCGAGCATCACTTACCGACGCGAAAAGGTTCATCTCTTCGGCATTTTTCGCCGCATGCTGGGGCTTTCCGCGATTTCGACCGCACTCCGACGCCTTGTGTCCCACACGATGACATCGATAACACTTTACTTTAGATATGTCAAACACTTCACTGCGTTTACCGTTATTCGAGTCATATCTGTCTCTCTTTTCGCGCGCGACCTTCTCTTGTCGCCTTCCGACGAACATGGCGTTCGGAACTGGGTCGCGTGATTCGTTTTTACGCGCGTTACTCTCTTCAATAATTTTGATGCGTAGAGATTCAGGGCTTGGAAGCTCGTCTCGCGATTCTATCGCGCATCTAAAATTTTCGAACGTATGGGGCAAGCTGTAGAGTAGCATTATCGCCAATAAATCCGGGTTGATTTCGACTTCCATCTCGTTCAGTTTATCTACCGCGTCGAAGAATCTCCTTAAGTGCTCGCGAACGTCGTTGTCTTCCTTCATGCGCTGTAGGGTTAGTTGTTTGAGAAGGGTCGCCTTTCTCGCGGGTCCCTTCGATTGATATATGTCTTCGAGTCTTCGCCAAACAGCATTCGAAGTCTCGCATCCCTTGATCTGTTTTAGTTCCGAGGGTGCAATGGATAATACGACGTCCGATGCTGCCTTTTCGTCGTTCCTTATCCATTCCTTCAACGCGTTTTGCGATGCTGCATCGCCGGCGGTCACTTGCGGTTTCATAATTTCGCCACTCACGTAACCCCACATATCGTTTTTTACGAGTAATGCGCGCATTTGTATTTTCCAGGTGTCGTAATTTTCCTGGTTCAATGTTTCGATTCGTACCAGATTCGACATTGTTCACCTTTACGACAATTTATACCTTAACCTCGACGCGAACACGTGGTCGATACGCGCACGTTATCTTTTTACTTTTATCGCGTATTTTAAGCACGTCCTGGGCCCATAACCTGTAGGATAGGACAATGGATCGTTGAATGATTCCGCACTGTCTTGCCGGTTAAAAAACGATATTTAATGATATACTGGTTTTACATGGGAAAAGCTCGCGAGGCGTAGTGACCGAGCGTGTAACAAAGGCAAGACGGGGTGGCCGCTGGAAGTCGACCACGTGACGCGTATGGTCCCCGATCGCAGCGGACAGATGGCGCAGCCATGTCTTAACAATTTTTGATAAATGTAATAACAATTTAACCAAGAAACCAAGAGAATTAAGAATTGTCAGAGAGGAAATAGTAAATCTTCGTATAGTTATAAAGCCGTATAAATTAATTAAAATAAGCAAATTTAATTCTGTCAAGTCCAAAGGTTATATGTGTTATATCCCGTTAGGAATATTACCTCTTTTCCTTGCACATTTTTACTACATTACTTCGCAACGCGAAGAGCGAGCGAAAATCGTCAAATCAGCGACACGTGAAAGCTACGCGAGTAGTCGAGAATCCTCGAGACGTTGACCGACGGGACGTTGACCGACGGACCGGACGGATCAGCAATATCGAAACACCGCCACGACGACTCGAGAATTCCCTGACGAACAATAGCTTGTTGCTACCCCGTATCTTCGGAAGGCAGTTCTCACGAACGAGGCGCCGGACGTAAGGTATGGCATTACAGAAAATAGGCCCAATGTGCCGGTAAAAATTCGTGACCTCGGAACAAATATGTCGACGGGTCACGAAGGCGCTTGGCACACGCTGCAACGATCCGTGGTACGCCGGAGAGAGAGAGCGTCAACCATTAGGGTGGGGCGCCAGCGAACCAGAACGCGGACGCTGGTCCCTGATGAAACTGATATTCCCTCCTCGGAGGAAATTTCGGCGAAGTCCGGTGGGTCACCGTTCGCGTCGCGTTCCTTGTAAACTCTAGGGTGGG
>NW_015374200.1:285833-287027 GCF_001272555.1 Dufourea novaeangliae | reverse complement strand
ATCCCTCCCGTTCCATATCCTAATTCTGTATATCATCGGTAAGTTTAGACAGGGCGTGCTTTAGCACCTTAAAAGAGCCAGGACCCGAAAATAGAAATAAAGTAGCGACTGCAACGCGGGACGTAACATATGGATAAAACGCGGCACGCTAATAAATCCGCCCTTGCCTTATTTTTATAATATTAAGATAGTATTAAATAATTTTAATAAAATCGTTATTCATGTTTGAAACGTTAAATTCTTTCGCAATATTCATTTTACCTCCACTCCAAGAACACATATATAGGAAATAAATAAATGTAATTATTAATATAAATTATTTGCTTATTTTATTTTTCTCGACAAATTCTTGCGACTATTAAATCCTTGACCCACCGAGATCGGTTGCCGCTCGTCAATCTCGAACAAAACAGAGGATTCCACCGGAAAGGTTTTGAGGGAGCAAAATCTTTATCCGCAAAAATTTATTTATTGGTTTGTGAAAGTTGTACGATTCAGACGTGACAAGTCTTAGGTTTGAATCCCGACGGACCTATTGGTTTTTTTTCGCGTACAAAAAAGGTATTGCGCTTAATATTGTTTTTATGAATATATATATGTATTATTATGTACATTTGAGTAAATTATTTTATTATTCCATTGTTATTACAACAGTTTACCACTGACAACGAACACATGTACATTTTGAAATATCGGACTAACAGTATATTTTTATTCTATATTATTATATATAAGTGAGTAATACGTATCAAAAACGTAATCGAAACACAGATTTTTATTACATCACAAACATCGCATAAAAGATATTTCGTTATATTGACATTTGTAATAATTATGGATGTTGCGGGGAAATCAATATTATTGACATTATGGAACATATAACGAAATATCACTGTAACACTTAAAAAAGTTTTAAAGTTCCATTTATATCATTGTCCTGTGAAAATGTTCATACTTCCAGCAACATTCATATTCCAATCAAAGAATTTACAGAATAAGGAAAAGGAATCTAAAGTAATTTTCAGTAGTTCCATACATCTTTATCTCGAATAATTTTCTAAAACGTTCAAACTACTAGAAATTTTTACACTTTGAATCTCATATCGATTTCTAAAATAATCCTAGTTCAATGTAATATAGAAGGTGGTTTTATGAGATAGATTCGAAGTTCGCAGCCATTAGCTCGATATTGTC
>NW_015374200.1:263733-285001 GCF_001272555.1 Dufourea novaeangliae | reverse complement strand
ATATGAATATAACAATGAGTATCGAATTATGATTTAAGTTTAACTTACAGTAACTTAACGCAGTGGTAGACGCTGTGAGGATGTAGACGTTGATCGATGTCTTCTTTCGATGGAATAACTGATTGGAAAAATATTGTTCATTATACAATACACATAGAATACATAATATGCACAGTAAATAAATCACAGTATAGAAATCACAGTAAATAAATCACAGTAAATGAATCACAGTACATAAGAAGATAAATATCGAAGCCAATGGTTCTCGAACATCTGTAACAAGAGAGGGGACACAACAATATGCACAGTAAATGGATTAATAATATGCAGAGTAAATAAATTAATAATATGCACAGTAAATAAATTAACAATATGCACAGTAAATAACAGGTTCCTTTATACGGTGGTTGTCGAATGCCTGCAACACACAATGGGTTCGTAACAAGAGAAAGGACGAGTATGAGACGCGCGCCCACCCTCCGCGACAGCTCACTTTCATATCGTTAAATACGATTTTTCTCACAAGATACTGATTTCTATTAGAGTATCACAGAATAATTGCAAATATGAAACTTCTTTACCTCTTCTTGAACATTCTAATTTCATAGACCTAAACTGGGTACCTGAAAGTATTTCATTGAATTTGTATGAAAGATTTTACTACGTCCTAAAAGATTCCGTGTGATATTTGATAGCCTAAAAAACAGTGTGCCGATACAGGGTTTCGATTTATTTACGAAACTAATCTGACCAGTTGCTGTATTCTTTGACACTAATTTTCAAGAAAATAAAACTTCTGTATTTCACTTAATTTGAGAGACACGTAGCTGAATATTAACATACGTTCATTATTTAATTACTTGCAATAAATTAAATATATTTGTAAGTAAATAACGTGTAAGTAAATTCATATGTAAAAATTTACCAATTGCCAGAAAGTAATTATTCGTGCGTATTAAGATTCTTACAATAGGCAGTAAAACTATTCACACTCCCATATAAATTATAAATATGTAAATGTTAATAAAAGCGGTGTATATATTCTCCCACATGTAGATTTAATAAACTATTTATGAAACTACATCTATTCTGAATTTATCTGTTACAAATAGACAAATGTAGGGCAAGATATAAAAACAAATAAAACAAGAACATGTAAAAAGTAACATTAATAAAATGTCCATTAACGATGCATTTAGAATAAATTGTCTTGTAGTTAAGTGAAAAAATATATACTTTTCCGTTTCATGTTTCATGACTGTCATATTTATCCCTTAACCTTAAACTGAAGCATCGGATATTCTTATTCCCGTCAAATTATATAGATCACGCAATATGAATGGAATATATAATACTTCATTTGTGCTTATAATACTCAGAATTCATGCTTTATCGGTAACGTCGGGTATTGACACTAAAATGGTAAGGGGCTTCTGACGCCCTCGAGGTATGGGACAGAAAATTACATTGCATGTGGTCTATTTATATATCTCGTCTGTGGTACAGTAGACATACGTTTCCCGCGGCACCGTTACTGCACAAAATCCACGCTCCTTGCTCACACGTATTTCTCACCCACACGCGAGTACCCTACTCTCACCCAGCACTCCCAGGCCGGAACACATACGGTGTCGCGTTTAACTCGCATAACTTATCACGGAAAGCGCAGTGTATATAATACTGTTTTAATATGTATTTTATTGGTGTGATGAATATTGGTGGAATGAATATTGGTGGCAATTTGATTGCTTCTTGTCTCGCGGATTACACGTAATGGGTAACAGATGCTAACCAAGCTAGTCGTTTGCCACTAAAATAAATCACGAATTATTCCTTTTTTCACATAATACCTTAATACTTTATTACGCAGAATGTTTGGAAGAATCGATATTAAGTATTTAAAAGTATTTTATACGTCTACTTTACAGCGAACGCATGGAAGAGAATCCGTTCACGACCATGGTCCCTTCGATGATTATCCGACGTGCGGAACACTCGTGATCTGACAACATTTGCGTACTTTAGACTCGACAACACTGTAGAAGTTAGACTAGTTGAGCTCGAATGGTTTAACGTAGTTCGCAAATTCACCGTTCTCATAACGTAGAGGGCAGTAGAAAATCCCTGAGTTTTTACACGATCGGTACTTCAGAACATGAGACACGAAGTTCCATAAGATGATACATATCTCGTCTTAGGCCTTTACAACTCTACAGCCCCGAACCCTGATTACGCAAGCCTCTACTGTGCATCGTTTGTAGTATTAATTTCTTAGGAGTTTGGGCGTTTCCTCACAGACGGCAACACTAGTATTTTTGAACAGTCCCTTATTAAAAAAAATCAAATTTCTAATTGAATAAAAAATGATACGTTAATTAAATAAGTAAACATTCAATTACAAAGGAAATAAATATTACTTGCAATACACACCATGAATAATTGTTAATACACAATATTGATTTAGGAGAGTTCAAGGAACAATCACTATCAGTAGACAACTTTCTAGTTAATCTGTTGGACTTATTGAAATAATTATTTTTTACGTAAAAATTCTATGGCCATACAAATATAATTTTTTTGATTGAAAAATCGTCTGAAATATTGCAATACGACGTCGTGTTACTCTTAAATGTTAATGCCCTGCTGGTGAACAATAATTATGTGTATAAATATTTTTCAGTTAGAATGTTAATGTACGCGTGTTTTCTTTTTGTCCATGAATGTAATATCTATGTTATTTTGATATCGTTGATTTGAAATCAAAACTGTTACGCCATTCTTACGTGGATAATTAATATTCGATAACCAACGTCGTATTTTGATTTTGAATATTCGTTTACTGCAAATACATAATACAAACTGAGTTTTTGTTATAAAGTACCTGCATTTAATATTAACCTTTAGCATTGTATTCTGAGTATCATAGTTCAAGAAATTTCAAGTTGTAATTATTTAATACTCGCCCACTTAATACCTAAGTCATTACTGATTCATCTCAATCAATGTCAAAGTAAAGAGGTTATTATTTAATATATCATGGAGTCAAAACGACTTACGTTATTCTCGTTTCAAAACTATATTATCGTGTCATAAATTAAACATCATTTACACAACTGTAAAGAATTGGAGGAGCGCTACTGTGGGTGGTACTGTGACGTCAGCGAAGTGAAAGATACGACAGAAATACAATAAGTTCAATGAGTCGACGTTTTTTCCGTACGATACTGAAGGCCCGTTTACATGTTCCCGTAAGTTGCACAAATTGACTTGTGTATTACACGTCCACTCTACGTTGCACAGTTATTTTATATACATATAGAATAAACTATAATTATAATTAGTTATTACAAAAATTAAATAATAACATTAAGGTAAATTATCCGCCAAGGGTTATTCATTCGTTAATTATTTTTAAGTTAATTATTCAAGGGTTCGTTAGCTTTCATTTATACACAATGATTTGCTTGCGCAAATGTAAATGCACAAGTCAGTTCGCGCAAATTATTCGTGTAAACAGGCCTTTACACCTAGTTTTGTCATTATAAAAAGTTTCCAAGAATTACATGATGTACCGAAGGGCACAACGATCAAGTATACGATCCTTTAATTGTTTCGAGCAATGTATTTTTGTCTAATTCCATTCAAGTGTAAATATTGTCCGGATAATTGTCTAAGGGAATGTAATTCTTCAGCGATTTTCGTTCGGTACTGTACTTTAATAGTGCCAGCTGTTTATTAAGAATGCAAAAGAAACAGTATCTATTAAAGTCACCTCCAAGCTGCTGAAACGTTGAACCTGTCGAGATACAGCGAATTGGTTTTCCTTATACCGTGCGTCGAGGAATTGATCGCTTCAGAGGGGAGGTTGGTACTTTTATGACATATTTTATCAATGTCCCTCCGAGATTCCTAGCTTTAAGAGGAAGATTCATTAATCATTAAAATCAGGCAGTCTTTCGAATATTTTGCGAGTGATACTCGCGGAGAACTTTTCCCGAAGAAAGTTCTTCGGTGATCGATGCATCGTGTTCCTATGCCACGCTTGAATGTCCCCCCTCTGCATTATCCAGAAGCACACGGGATATGCGTACGTTACGAACGATCGATAGCTAGCTCATCCGTTGCTAAAAGGGTTAATGATGCCTGGCGTGCATAAATGGCGCTCACGGACCCGGACAAATGAAACGTAATGAGCGGATCGGTAGTACATAGCGGCATGTCACGATCGCGAAACTCGTAATAATGCCGTGCCCGGGATCGTGAGTTTGCGTGTGACGGGCCGTGGAACGCGTGAATTCGAACAATACGATTAGTGGCACCATCGGGTTCACTCTCGCCTCGTATCATCTGTATTCGAGCCATCGACTCGAGCCTTTTCACTTCTTTCCGTATTTACACGGAACAAAAATAGCTTATTTGTCAGGAATTCCATCCGAGAAAATGTTTTATCAATATATTTTTTTTATATTTCATACGACATTGTATATAAAGTAACACATTTTCGTTTTCTGTAGAATATGGTATGTAGGTACTGTGTTTACCGTAAGTGTGGTAAAATTCGAAAGCAGATGATTCTGTATGAAAAACGTAATGAAAATTTGAAATAATATTTTTTTATTTTGAACTCCGTTTTTGGTCAAATAAAATTTCATCAGGGACACATGGTTTTGGATACACGTGATACTGTGTCTCATTATTATATACTATTTGTACTTGTAGAAAACATTGATGATAGTATGGTATTGTTTATGTTCCGTTGGTCTCAATGTTTTCTCATTATTTAAATTATATTTGAGTAATGTGAAAAAACACTTTATGATACGACTCAGAATATTTGCAACCATTTACATAAAACAATAACTGCTTATAATCATACATTTTCATCACTGCCTTAAACGAAAAAGAAGTTTAGTGTGCAAAATTGCTCCTTTCCAGCTATTATAACAATGAGTATGAAAAAAGTCACGTTAGATACTGTCTGCTTTGGTAAAAGAAATAAAATGCTTATACGTTCATTAGTTGAACAATATTTACAGATATATTAGAAGTAATTTTAGGAAATATTCGTCATATAATAATATGAAGGAATGTGTTTATAAACTAAGAACTAGATTGCGGATGTTTATGTAAATATGGAAGTTTATGGATTAATTTTTCGAAACTGAACACAAAGAAAAATTTATGTACTTTGTTAAGGGTTCTAGTAGGTTCGAAATTGAAGAAAATCTAAATAAACTTTCTAAAACTTTTCACTATACCCACTTAATTTTAGACGATCAGATATTCTGTAAATTATACATAACTGTTTGGAAAAAGGTGTACCGAAGTGAATAGAGAATATTAACGCACAAACGTTTAGTATTATCTGCTACAAAGAAATATTTATGAAGTCAAATATGTTTGATATTCTCGGCTGTCTTAATCTTTATTACCACAAAAATTATAGTTAAGCACGTTTTTCTTTACGATACAAATCATTTCCTCAAGTCTGTCAGTCATGTTCCGCCTAAAAAGAAACGTTTTTATTATAGCCTTCCTTAAGAATAATTATCAGAATTATGAAACTTTTATGTCATTAAGAGGTACACAAAAACACAAAATACAATTGCTTATAGGGTGCATTAGTGAGTGAACACTATATTATATAAAACGAGTAGATTAAGTTATTAAAATAAGCGAATGATAAAACATTGATTTTTTTTTAATTCTTAAATATTTTTTATTTAGTGATGAAATCTGTATTTTTTTCTATTTAAAGTATTTAATTACATTGTTCCAATTTTTCAAATTGAAATCTGTACGTTATAAAAAGATATAGATATTAAAAGATCTAATTATCATGTGCTACATATTTATTAATATTATTATCATTTAAAATTTGATTTTAACAGCTACAAATATAACAAATGTAAGATTCAGCAACGTATTCCCTGTATCTTGTCAAATTTCCAGGGATATAACGCAAACGACCGAAATCTTCACCGCGAACCGTAGGTATAATTCACGGCAAAAGAAGTCAAAACATCTGCAATCGACACTACGGTAAACCTCCCCCATTCCTCCTTTTGTGGCACGATCGATGATTCGCCGTCGATTTTCGCCGTTCCGGCGTCGATGTCGACGACTGAAGGCCATCACTTTCACATAAGTTTATTACCCAGACCTGCAGAACTTTCCTCTTCCAAGATGGTGAAATTACTTCATAAGCGTAGGAGTCGTGGCGTATCTGGAAAGGGTACGCTGCGGTCGCGTCTCTACAAGTTACCTAATGAATGTCGGGACAGAAAAGGCTAGGTGGCCTGTGCCGCTCCCCTGTCGGGCCGAATAGGGGAAGAGTGTTTTTTTTCGCTCGCACACCTCCTCCAGTTTATGCATCTAGAGTGGTAACGAGGCTGGCCGAGGAGGATGCCCCCGGTGCCAGTCGGACACGAAAGGAAAGGCCGGGGGGCTATTTACCAGAAAAGTTGTACCGCTACGAGAGCGAGGGTTTGACAAGTGGCTTCACCTGACGGTCTTTAAAATGGCCAAGACAGCATTGGGGGCTGTATCCCCTAATGATAGGTTGACGTGAATGAGGGGGTGAGTCTTAAACTTCTTAAATATTATTTCGCATTTGGGTTGATTTCTTGGTACTGACACAACTACGTTAGAGTCGCCTTAGATGAAATGTTTACTTAACAGGTGCTGCAAAACTTTACTTTAGTAATAAAAAGAACAATTCAGAAATCTTGACTTGATAACTGTAATTTAAGATCGTTGATAATATCCATTATGAACGTCAATACTGGAGGATCAGTTGATAATAGTACTAGATTATTAATAAAAATTGAAAGATTAAGGCCATTTTTTAACGTGAAATATTAAAACGTTCATGGAAATAGTAGAGGAGGTAACCTAAATACAGCCTGGGGTCTGAATATGAGCTAGTTGAAAGTATAGAGTCATCTTAGGTGTTTTACCGAAGTCGGAATAGTTTGAAACTACGACTTGAGAAGAAAAGAAGTTTACGGTTAAGATTTTAACCGTATATTATAAAGTAAACATGCTTTAGATACAGTAAAGTGTTACATCATAGACGTCTTCTACAGCTTTAGCAATAAGTTCTGAAGTAAAAGTGCTAGCCACTGTTGTTTAGACCACCTCCTTTAGTATAACAATATTAGCGACGGTTTTCAATTTCGAGTTGTAACATTCATTCATGGTCAGAAGTTGGAATCTCTTGTTTTGAAATACAGTTTGGTGGCGATATTAAGGATTTCTTTTCCTTTTTTACATATATCTATATTTATGATGTACTACGTGGTACTACGAATATTATTACGTGTTTGCGGCGTATAATGTCATGAATATGAAGTATCGTGACGTTGAATTGTTGTTATGGAAAATTACATTTATGTACTTCCTCGAAAAGAGTTCCTCATAGAAATGGAAAATACAATTGTTGTATTAGGTAATTTGTATTATTATTTTGGTGAGTTATATCGTTGGGCCTTCGTTGCAGTATTGGTTGGCCAACAGTTAGAATTGTCACCTTGTTTTGCAAGTGGGCCAACACGTTGGGCCTACGTTACTATAATACGAAGGGCCAACTGGAGGTTTCTTTCTGTAGGGACAATTGTTGAGTATCTACAATAAACCAATAGGGAGACAGTTGGCTATACTACACTTTCATAAAAACCTTTAAAAATATTTGAAGGAGTATAATACTGGGAACAATATTTATAATAAATACTTGTTATATGTATATTATTTGTATATGTATATTAAACAGATAATATGTTGTTGCCCAGTTCAAGCGCAAAGTGTACAGACGAATGGATTATTTAAATATGTCTGTTTTCAAGTGGCAAACCTGTCTACAAAAGTGACACATCTTCCTAAAACGTGTTTTTCGAGTTATCACTATGAGAAAGTTGCAGAAACACCGTTTGACGAATCATCAAAAGTGTAATATTTTAGCTTCATAAGTTGGCTGGCAGAGAACAGTTATATCATTCTTACTGTTCGGAATGAGACTGTGATTTATGACATTTCTTTAAATTTTTAGAGAACCTATTGGTTTGGAGTTGGGTCACTTTTGTAGCATGGGCGCAAAGTGATTCGCACAGTGAACAATTAAATACAGACGGTAATAGAGAACACAGATGAAAACTAAACAATGTTACTTAACTAAAAGGATATGATGTAGAGTGGACCTTAAAACTATAACTCACCCTAGTAATTCTATCAGAATTATGTAATTATTCCTACAAATTGTGACTATTTATTGCTAGATCGCTCATGACGAATATATTTCTCGAATAATATACACTTCGATGGAAAATTTCATGGATTGTTACTATTTACAAGAAATCTAGTTGGAGAGTATTATTAACCCTCCATGACCTCTGTTATTTTTACTGCTTCTGTCAACCCCTTAAGTCTTTTATATTTAGATCTACATTTCTTGTCTTATAGATTTTCAAAAAATCTGAGAAAATTGAGGGATACTTCCCAGGGTCAGTATTACATAATCCAATACTTTTTAAAGTTGAATCTTACACTTTTTTTAATAATAATCTCTTTGTTTCGGAGATATTGAGCACGATAGTTCGCTCGTACCATAAACTACTCAAAGGAGTTACGGAGGGTTAAAATGTTTTAAATAAAATGGCCTCTAATTGAAAATGGGAACGCAAACAGTAGTACATTTAAAACGCTGCACCGTTAATGCATATTGTTTTATAGAATATGCATCGTTGAATATTTCATAGGGCAATTTTGGGGAATATGCTTCTCACGATTAAGGAAGTTCTATGCTCATGCCGACGCAATTCTTTAACTGCTGCAAATATTTTCCATTTGTGCGCTGCGAATTATTCAATATTCTGTTAGCCGTGCATGATAAACGCATTTCGCAGAGAAATGACCCGATTGTAGAACACATTCGAGAGCGAGGAAATACAGTACATTTCGCTTAACTTTATCATTTAAATAGTTTTCTTTGTTTCCGGTATTTCGACGGATTTTTTCCTGTGACGTTTAACGGTTTTGTTAGAGTTAATTTACGATAAAAATATTTCTATTCAAAATGAGTATGTCAAAGAAAGTAAAGGCCACTTGTATTTAATTCTGCCTTTAAAGATGCAATGTTGTTAATATTACCTGGAAGTGTTCTTACAATAAACTCAAATATCTATTGTTCGAGATTAAATAAGTGAGGCCATACGCCATAAGCCATGTGTTTGATTTTGAGAGGTCTGCATTTTGAGAAATTGTGGAATATATTTTAAAACATTAATTTCTTATTATGTACTTCGGTATATTCTTATGTTGAATATAAGACAATGATTTAATGCGTATTCATTTCTTTGAAAATGAAAAGTTAAAACTTGTATACCTTCATTAAGATGCAAAATTAATTTTGTTGGAAATGTGACCTATAGAAAATTACGTAAACATCAATCAAAGAATTTTGCCGTTTGAGTTACAAACACTTTTTGTTTATGAGAGAGGTTGGCATTTAATTTAATATTACTTTGTTTTACGAAAATTGTCCAAAATTGTATTGTGGATTTTTGCTTTGTGTCACAAGTTGTATGCGCAATAGTACATAAACAAAATTGGTTTTTTAAAATTTACAAAATTGTAAATATATCATATTATGTCCACCTTCTGTATATCCAAATTAAGTGTAAATCTGAGATTGCCTGTTCCTTGTCAGCTATTGAAAATTAAAAAGATCGATAAACCCTTGACATTTTGTTAAAAGTTCTTCATTTTACGAAATGTTATTTTTATATCTTCTGTACATATGACAGATAACGATATTTAAATATATTTTTCACAGATAGATGCATTGCATTTAGGCAAATTGAAACTTCAAATTATTATTTACGCTAATTATCATTTTCATCAATTATTATCTTATTAATATAAAGAATTATTACACTATTTGTCATTAAATTGCTAAATATTCATTGGAGTTCTTAGAACAAAACTGCTACAATCAATCAATCCAATGTTGAATAAATAACTTCGGCGATGCTAAATGCAATCGCAGTTTTCAGGAGTTTGGTTCTTGAATTATCTTTCCTTCCATTTCTGCTTCTCTTGCACTTTGAACGAGTTCCAATGACACACTAGGGGACGCGAAAGCTTCAAGCCGTTAATCTAGAAAATTTCACCCGTGGTAGTAGAAATCACAGAGATACTGCGATATCATCAAATTCCTTAACTTTTCCGATATCCTGTCATTAATCCTTAAGACCATTAAAAAACCTAAGATCGGATCACCCAATTTTCAAGGTGTGACGCAGCTTGATTGATTAAATAATCATTATGCAGAGTGCTTGCGTTACATTGAATACTTTCAGTAATCAAGGCTTGAGGAGAAATCATTAAGATCGTGTTTAGCTTTGAATATTGTGAAAGGTTTGTTACATTAGTCAGGCTACTTTAATGAAGCTTTGAATGTTTTCTAAATTATCTTTTTAGGTTCAAAATGTAAACTCTTAATGGTTTCAAACAAGGATGTATATAAATGATGAATTTTACTGAATATATAAATTTTACGCAACAAAATAGGTTAAATAATGATTAAAAATTGTCTATTATAACGTCGTCTTGCGCAATGAAAGCAATTCAAAATCACAAGAATGCTGTGGCTTATTTACGTTGATACTTGTGATAAGAAAAACATCTGTAAGCGGATAATTACAATTAGTAGTTATTTTAATCCGATATAATTTAAAAACTCAATAATTTACGTGTAAGAAATGTGTGATACATAAATTGATGTTTTTTAGCTCATACCTTGAATTAGATCATACACTGAAGCAGGTATAACAGTTATGTTGAAAAATTATAAAATTCAACGTAATGCAATTTAATGTTACATAGTATTTAATATGTGAAGTGGCACTTAGGTCTTGAATGTTTATATACATACATACATATAGATACTATCAGTTATTTGTGTAACTATGTATGTATAATTAATGATTAATCTGTAGAGATTCCACTATAATATCGAAAAAAATGGTAAAAAAAATATTGTTTTACAAATTCCAAGGCCATGTACCGAGAGACTATTAATAGTTCTTTAAGAATTTTCGCGCCTTTCATTGAATGTTTTAAATTCATTAACTTATTAGTTATAATTTATTTGTGTCGTAGGAAAGTATCTACATCTTGAACAAACACTGAGTATACACATAGAAAATATTTTCTATCGTATTAAGTCTGAAATAAAAACCAAAAATTTTATCAAATTTCAGTGTATTTCTTCTGTATCACCAGAGGTTCTTTAACATTTGATAATATAAGTACATATGTATAGTAATATTTGTTTCAAATGTTTGATTATCGAATAGTCGAATAGAATTTTATAATCAAAACGAGGAAACCGTGTATTCGTGCGTTTGTCGGTTTATCATTCCCTGTGAAAAGGACATCGAAAATTCTCTCGACGTGAAAAAGTCCTTACCATGATCGCAAACAGAAGCGACATGGTCGTCAAATTTCAAAATATCGCAATCAATTCATCGAGGGAGGCCAACCACGAAACACGGACGGGGAATAAAATTGTCGATTAATGAATCCTGAATATTTTGTTGGCGGAGCCATGATCAAGGTTGGTGTGTTTTCAAAGGGTTCGGTCGTTTCAAAGCTTCAGACTTACGCAACGTCGACGTAATATATTTTCGAATAAAGCACGGTTGCATGTGCCGGCGCAGACAGTCAACAAATACACTCACCGCGCCATCGTTGAAGCAGACGTTGTTGAGAAATTGGGACTGAACTCATTATTAGGAGTATACTTCATTTCGTCGAATTATTGCAATATTGCTAACGATCAAGAATGCGAGAGTCCGTATCTTTCCGTGTCTCTAAATGTTATTCCACTTTATATCGTTGATTATACTACTGTATTTTCTGTGTTTAATCTTCGCAAATCATTATTAGTCTCGTGGAGCTATTGATAATTAAAACAATATTTCATTTTCATTAAAATTATATTGATTTCTACAAGACAAATAAAACGATATACAGGAAATACAGAAATAGGATGTTAATTCGTAAATTACAATGTCATATGCAACTGTAACATTCTGTCTTTCTATATATTTACAATATTGATTCGTGAGAATAAGTAGAACAGATTTTAATTGTTATTCATTATGTGTTGACACGTTAATGCTATTTTATTGTATAGTATTATGAAACGTTCATCGAATATTGACTGAACTACTGTTGTAAAAAACACTACCTGCTCACTGTTGTAGTATAATTAAATTTTAATAATGTTCGTCCAATTCTAGAAGAATTGTTTTCCATACAAATACACCTTTGTAATAATTATTTTGAAAAGTATAAGTTATGACCCACCACCTTCGTAGTATTTTTGGAAATAATAAATAATTCGAAGAATACCCATTTTATCCAGAGATTTTTTAGAAACGGATAAATATTATAAACAATTCAAATTAACGTTAATTGTAAATTTGAACAATACATATTGTTGTTTAAATTTAATCAGAAAAATAGTGTTACTTCAATTAATCCTGAACAGTTCTTATTCCTAAAAGGCTGACAGACTACAGGATTTAGTATAATATGTATAGGGGAGACCAGGGCCAAACGTTACAATTTTTCTTTTTGAGTCTATAATTGTCGAATGCAGTAGAATTTAAAAAAAATTCATGTACGATGGTAAACCCCGATTATTGGACAACATAATCAAACTTAGAATATATTATACCAGGTTTTTGAAATAAGACTTTCTGTAAAATCACTCATTTGTTACTACTGCGTCTATCCCTAAGCATGCTTGTAACACATTAATGATATTTTTATTCAGTCTATGGATAGACATCAATATAATTATAAAGATAAATACAAACATAAATGTAACATAAACTTTTAAAATTGTTAAAAATGCAAATATGTATGTAGTATTAACATTCGTTTTTTACCAGGAGTCAGGAATAGATTTTTCATACTTTATTGCTAACTGGTAAGCCAATTTTTATATTTCTGCGGTTGTTATAGCATTATTGCTATCAGTTAAGTATAACAGATAATGTTGCAAAACTATTTTTTCTTCGTTTGAAAAGACCCTTTTTGTCGATGTATAACAAACAGAAGGTAGGCTAGCTTGACTCTCTAGGATTATATTTTTCTGTCTTTTAATATGTCGAAGCAATATTACGTAGCATACTTTAACCAATTTTGAGGCGTGTCTGGGAGACACTTTTTTGTGTGTAACCTCTTTTGCAGCTAATTTATATAACTCTTTAGAAGCCAGCCTACGGTCTATCTTTCTTTTACGAACAGTTTTGGTATTCTGGAAGGACCTTAATCCCTTAATTGTGAAAATAGCATACCCAGAAAACTAAAGGCATAAAAGAAAGTCCACAGCTTAAATCGGGACGAAGTAACAGCTTGTTACTTTTGTTCCTATTAGCGCTATCTTTCGTAAACTCGTTATTATATGCAAACCTATCTTGTTATCATGAAAAATGTTATGTCTACCTGAAAATACATTAATTATTTAATATAACAGAAATACTTCCACAGGATTTTACGGAACTGAACTACTTTTGGTATATTATTCCAATAAGGTAGTCGTATTAGGAAAACCGTTGACCGCAGCGTGATGGCGACAACCGAGGTAGAGGACAGATGGAATTTGAGTATAAAGATGGGAGGAGACTGTTGGTTGATTGGCATTTGTTTTATAACAGTTGTTACATTTGTCCCGTGTTACGTTTGTCCCTGGTCCTCCCTACGATTAATAGTCTTTGTTGATAATTTTAGTTCATGAAATTATGCTTAAATATATTAGTTTAGAGAATACTCTACTATGAATAACTTCACGTAATAAATTCATGATACTTACAAAAAATTAAATTGTATACCATTAACAAAAACTTATGCAAAATGTAACATACTTTTTATGTGATTAGTTGTATCTTTTTTAAAAAGTTATTGGTTTTCTCTAGTTCCATACACGTACACATAATAAATCACCTGAACATAAAAAACGTCTAATATAAAAAAATCTTCAAAGTTATTTCAACAAGTATTTTGTGGTGTACCATTCAATATAATTGTTTATCTTAAATAAATGGTTCAACTGAAGTAGACGAGGAAAACAGACGAAATGATGCGCAAACACTTTGAACGCGGTACGCGAATTCAACTTTCCGTTCAATTCGTCTTTGAGTTCTGAAGAACTCTTCCCTTTTATACGAGCTTTTAGCTTATACTGCTTGAATGGGCCAAACGGCACATCATAATGCATTGGATCCCCGCTTTTAATTTGGAAAATTCCGCTCGTAAGCATTCAAATCACGATCGACTAAGCATGAAAGAAAATTCGTTCTTTGATGGTTTATCTTCCTATATTGGATTCGATATTTACTCGCTTTCTCCATCTTCTATTACTGTGACAAGTGTCGTATATTAAATTTTACGAGGAAAATAACGTACGATGACGGAATTACTGAACTAAAAATGTATGTATTAGATTCTTGTATATTATTTGGCGCAAGAGGTAGAACTCGTTCATTAAGAGCACCGTATTCTGAAAATTTTTATTAAACATCTTTTAGAGAATTATTTCAGAAAAAGTTTACAAAGTTGGTACTTGTTGCATAACTTCGCGAATTTTTACTAATATTTTTCAACAGAGAAGTGACTCGTAGGTTTTGAGTTTAAAAATACTCATTTACAATAATTTTGCTTTCAAATGAGTCGTTCAACTGAAATCATGTTCACCACTTGGACGCAAGCATTAGGCAGCGGCCCTTTTGAGCGTTTGTACAGTATTACATATAATTAGTACATACAAGGTAGTAGAGCGAAAAAAGGACGGTGCTTTTTCATATGGGTGCTTATGATACTTTTTATTTAACAATTTTGTTGGGAACCAAAGTCGTTAAACTATTTTTTTGAACGGTACAAATGCTCGGTATAACTAGTACAATGCAGTAGAACCGAGAAAAACTAATTTTCAACAAAGGGGGCTATCTTCGAAATTGGTTTTTTCCATTTTTTGAAAAAGGTTTCGAGTTTTAGGAAATTCTCAACGGTAAGATGCGGTATAAGACTAATACAAACTAGTACAACAATGATTTTTTAATTTTTTACAAAATTGAGGGGCTGACTTCACGTACATGTATTTATCCCCTTAAATAAAACCCAGTGGAATCGACACACTCTCCTCAACGAATCAGAAACATCTTCATCTCATGTTTAACGATTAAACGACTAAAATGACAACGCGTTGGAAAACGGTATTTATTGTATAACAAACTAATCCATGGATTAGGTATAAAGTGTATTCTATAAACAGATACGCCAGAAATACGTAATGACATTATTAGCCACGGAAACTTTATGATTTTGAATATTTAATGAGGTTTTGTCATTTATATGCAATAATACCTGCATAAGTTCATTAAACATTATAAATACAAGGAATTAGCGAATTAAACTGGAAACAAATAAAGCTTTTAAGCTTTTGTGTGTGGATAACTGTTAGGGGAGACGGGGGCAAAATGATCCTACAAAAGTTTAATGTAGAATAAAAAGGTTTCTTTTTAATAAAAATGTGTACGGATAATTTTATAATATAATTTAAACATTAGTATTGACAAATTACGAGTAGCAATACTTTAGACCAACTTGAAATATTTTAAAACTCAACTTGAAAACAAAAAGTCCAAATGCTCACTTTATCCCATGTATGGGGTAAAGTGAGCTACTATTTGGGGTAAAGTGAGCTGACAAAATATGACTTTTAACCCGTAACTTGCGTCGTCCCATTTTTGTATGTTAAATAATTTGACATCGTGAAGCCTACACTTATTTCTTATGTATGAGTTATATATAATCTTTAATTTTTACTATTTTTAGGAAGGTACGGAAATCTACGTGTCCGATAGACTGTAGAAATAAGTGACACTCTAGTCTCCTAGGCTCCACGACACCGGTTACGGGTTAATGAAGATCATAATTATTAAAGTAACTTTATTAGAATTTCTTAAATATTCAAACTATTTTTACTACAAATTTAATGTCTCTAAATTTTAATTAGATAAACACATTTTCTTATGAAATTAAATTAATATTAATAATAAAAAATAATAATCATTAATAAAAATTAATAAAATAGAAATGATAAATAATCATTAATAAAATAGAAATGATAAATAATCATTAATAAATTTATAATTATTACTTAAAATTAGTAATGAAATTTAATGAAAGTTAATAATATCTAATATTTAAGACGAAGTGTTATCTATAATACATTAATTAATGATGTAATGAAAAACATAAATTTATATTCCTTTGGAGATCTCTAGAAAATAAATAATTATCAGCGCAAGCTGCAACTGTCGTAGTTTCGCGTGGTTTCGCTCTAACTGACCAGGTTAAGCTATTGTACATTTCACTCGCGCACGCGAATTTTTCCTCGAACTCAAGTTCACTTTACCCCGGTCAGTCTACCCCAAACATATACTCAGTGAGAAATCGTTTATTTGTTTACAAACATTTTTTAAACACACAGAAAACATGTTTGTGTTAAAATAGTATGTTTATGAATCATTTATCCAAAAAGCTAATCTCAAGAAAGAACCATTCGGAGGTACTTAAAACTTAATTCTTAATTTCTGAAATGAATTTAGATTGTTTAGTACCTGAATGTGCAAAATTATCATCGTTATATGATATAAATTCAGTATGTTACAAAAATCAGTAAATATATTCTATTTTCAAATAAATAATTAAAAAAGCTCCCTTTATCCCAAGGCTCACTTTGCCCCAGTCTCCCCTACTTCATATTTTATAAATTAATAACTCTCCAGCGACTTACAAACTGCTTCAACACTACAAGTTAAATTAATAGTATGCCCTATTTTATTAGTTACCTATCAATCGAATACTATTGTTTCAATCACTAAGTAAATACACCCGATCTCCACCAAGATCATCAATCAAATTTTGAAACCCCCAACGACGCATAATCGCCAAAAAAAAGTGGCATTTAAAGTAGCTTTATTCCCGCGTCCAACCAATCAGCTTTAAACTTCCGAACAAAAAGGACCAACGTAGGTATATATCATTTTAAATATTCTATCTGCGTATCGTCCACTAATCCGTTCCTGACTTAACGGAGATTTTTTGCAAAGCGCGTCTCGTTCGATAGATTAAATCGTCGGATACCCGTAACGAGCGCAACGGCAAAGATACGTGTGACGAGCGACGTATGTACCCGTCCTAATAATATGGTCGAGGAGGATTCATTCGGTCCGTATGCACCTGCTGCCAGTAAATCAATAGCCAGATACCCGCTGTCGCGTAATTTCTGCGCGTGCCGGCTTGTATGCGTTAAACCTCCCTCTCTCCCTCTCTCTCACTCACTCACTCTCTCTCTCTCTCTCTCTCTCTCCGTCAACCCTACTGTTGCGTATAGTACGATGGACCCCTGTGCCCCTTCGACGAGTTGCAACCCCCCGTGGCGCCGTAAGATAAATTCTCTTTGGCACTAATAGGCGTTAAATATTGGTTATGTGCCCCCTCCCCCCCCGCCGTGGTTCGGCAAACGCGGCCACGCGCGCACCGGGGCTCGCATAATTCGATAATCATATTGGCATGATCCGTTCGACGGATTCGCGGTTAAGCGATCCGGCTTGGACCTGGTTCGGTAAGTGAATGGTTTATCGAGTGTGGTTCAAATAACGGCACAGCGGTTCATTATTGTCATTGATTAAGAACACAGTTTTTCTGGGTACGTTGGAGAAAGTGAAGCTGTAATGGTTGTTGATATTTGCATACGGTCATCCAATTCTTATAGAAAGATATTTGTTATATTAACTCTTTCGGTGCGGTGGAGTCTAATGCAGATGTTGGATTAATGGGTGAGCAAACTAACGCGCGATTGGTAAAACTGCCAATATATTTAACGTGAACGAATAACAAATAACTCTACAATGCTCAACTCACGGACACGTGTCTTTCTTTCCGGACTCACCGAACCAGAAGTGTCACGCAGGACACTTCCGTCCTCATACTCTCACACTACACTTGCGCACGCGCAAAACACAAATTAGCGCAGGCACGTAGATATACAAGATGGGGCAGTTGCACCCTCATTTCCATTACTCCCCCCTATCAACGTGTTGAAGTTTTTAAACTTAACTTAAATTAATTAATTTCATACAATTTCTATGTTTACCTTTGGTTAACGGTTTTGTGAGCATATTCGCGGGCATTATACATATTTGTACATAAATATCTTACGTCTATATCATCTCGCTCTTGCGCTTTTCGTGAGAAATGATATCTTATACCTACATGTTTGCTACGAGTTCATACTATTGTACACTATTTTTATATAACTCTATTGCGCTTTGGTTGTCGCAATATATTACAGTTGCATTCTTTATTAAATCACGAATTCTTATGTGACTTAATAAATTCCGTACATAAATTATCTCTTTGGTTATTTCGGAAAGCGCCATGTATTCGGCTTCCATCGTTGAGAGCGATACTGATCTTTGCTTTTTACTACTCTAACTAATTGGGCCACCCGCTACGCATACCACACACCCTGTGTGTGAGCGCATATCGCTAGTGTCACCAGCCCAATCGGCATCTACATATGCTACTAGTGAACTTTCCGCGTTGCTATAATTAATGTTGTAATCACTTGTTCCTTTCAAGTACTTCACCACACGCTTCGCCATTTTCCAATGGGCTAACTTTGGGTTGATACAGAAACGACTTAAAATATTAGTCACGCATGCAATGTCAGACCTGGTGGCATTGAATAAATAATTCAGACACCCCACTAACTCTCTATACGGTTTATTTAACGTTTCGCTTTTGACATATTTGATTTCTAATTGAAGTTTCGTGATATCTAAATTTTGTTCCATGGGCTCAATGGATTAAATTGTTCCATACTGAATCTTACGAAAATGTCTTGAATATGTTTCCTATTATTTATTCTAATGATTTCAACTTCACCTTCTTTTTTTACGTGCATGCCTAGGATGTCTTTCAGCGTATCCAGATCCTTCATTTTAAATTTTCTCTTCAACACATCCTTAACCTTATGCATACTTCCTAAATTAACAGACGCAATTAAAACATCATCGACATATATTATAATTATTGTATCACTATTTTCTTTAGTATCTACATACACGTACAGGTTCACCGCTGTTTTCTCAAATCCAAACTTTCTTAAATAGTTATCTAACTTACGATACCACCCTCGTCCCGCCTGTTTAAGTCCATGCAGTCACTTATTTAATTTACAAACTTTTCCTTTCTCTCCGTTCTTAATGAACATTTGTCACCTTGTACATGTCTCCTTGTACGTACGCAGTTACAACGTCTAACTGATGAATATGTATCCCTTTTACTACACTGGATGCGAAGAGTGTGCGGATGGTTTCTAGTCTTGGCACTGGTGTAAATACCTCGTCGAAGTCAATCTCTTCACGGTGTTAGTCACCGCACGCCACCACTCTGGCCTTGTGTTTCTCTACGGACCCATCTTGACGCACCTTGACCTTGAATACCCATGTACATTTTAGTATTTTCTGACCTAGTCTATTTACCAAGGACCATGTGTTGATGTCCATCAGTGCGTTGTGCTCTGCTCCAATCGCTTGCAGTCAGAATTCCTGATCTGGACTAGACATCGCTTCGTTAACTGTCGTTGGCTGACTTCGATCCCGTTTAGGGCTATGGTAGACTCTAACTATATTTCCACTGACCACATTGCCGCATGAGGCACGTCCCTTTCACACATGCTTTCGTGCACACAAATTTGCTCTCCCACCATGTTGCGTACGCCGGCGCACCAGCACGATCCAACTTTTGCGCAGGCGCTGCGGCCGAGATCATGGCGACAGAACTTAGCATGGAGTTTTGAACTCATTGTCATTTTACTCCCCAACAGCCCCGAACATGGCAATATAGTTAGAGTCTACTGTATATAATGTATCTTTTGGGATCTACCAACTGGCCCAATCCTCTCTAACCTAGGGCGCCCTGGTCCTCTTCTGGCAGATGACTTCTCATTAGCGTTTCTTGAATTTTCATCAGTGGTTTCTTCTGCCTGCCTAACACACGGTAGACAGTGAGTTGTGACCGAAACTATAGAAGACAAAACTTTTTGGTAATTATTTGAAAGTTTGACTTCCTTGCCGATTTCAGTGACCTTGACATATGTTGTCAAAGTCATCATTCTGAATAACTTCTTCCTATAGGGAACAGCTGCACAAAACGGGGTAATTACGATTTAACGGCTGCTAACTAATGACACAAAGGAGGACATATTGTATACTGTACAATAGGTCTAATTTAATAATTAGTTATAGAATTTTGCAAAACCGCGTTTGTTTAAGAGAAGTCGAATCAGATCGTATTCTCCAACTGGTAGAACAAAACGGGGTAGTCATCATATCAAAATCAATGTAAAAATGTTTAATTTTTATTTTTAAGTGATCTGTACATAAGCTATACGATAAATAGTGTAATTTCTGCTAAAATAAGAAAAATTAGATAAGTTACAGATAAGAATATCATAGAACAGTTTATTTTATTTCATACTGCGAAAATCACGAACAAATTATTCGTTACTCTTTTATGGTTATTCCCAATTTCCGGGAATTAGCAACCATGGATTTCAATGTCGCGTCGTCTGTGGGACATGAAATTGAGGGATTCAGTGGAAAAGGGGCACATGCCACATCTACGTCGGCTTTTAATTATTTACATCATCAACAAGCTCTAACTTTAGTTCTCCTGAGAGCAGTTGCCATGTAAATTTATAGTACTGTAGCATGTATCCCTCTTTCACTTTGTAAGTCGCAAAATGTTTTGCTCGGTTTGCTATAGTCCATGCTGGGTGCGTGGTTAACACTGGGTGGTGTGCCTCCCCCCTATCACACGAGGCGGCGGTCGTCCTCGCGCGGGTCGTTCCCTTTGAGTTCCAGGCGGTGGTCGATGCCGACGTCTACCGACGTCGGCTGGCTCACCGCCGGAACGGGAACGACCCGCCGCCAGAGACGGTCGAAATGTGGAGGCGAGCCGCTGGTCGGCTCGCCCGGGAGGAGTGGTGGCGCCAGCTGGTCGAGAGCGGCGCCACCCGACAGCGGGCTGTGGGGGCGATCCTGCCGGTCTTCGATGACTGGCTGGACCGCCGCCACGGCCGGCTGTCCTATCGCCTGACGCAGGTGCTCTCCGGGCACGGGTGCTT
>NW_015374200.1:257057-263383 GCF_001272555.1 Dufourea novaeangliae | reverse complement strand
CCCCCCCCTCCCGCCCCAGGCGGCGCACAACTTTTTGATCCCTGTGGACCGGGGAATAGAGAATACGGCCACGGTAATCCCTGCCTGTCGTAAGAGGCGACTAAAAGGGAGAGGTGGAGACCGCGGGACTGTGGCACCCGCGTTCCAACGCTGGGGGGGCGTGGCTTACTGCCTCCACCCCCCACCTGAGAGGGCGCTCCGTCATTAACATCTTTGACGGAGCCGGCGCTGGGGAGGGACCGGTAGCGTTCGAAAGAGATCCCGGTGCCTCCCCGTATAGCGCCGAGCCCGGCCACCGTGAGGTTTTAGTGGGTATTCCTCCTGGGCATTACAGCCCAGGGGGCGAGTCCCACACTACCCCCGCCCCCCCCTCGGGGGTGGTGCGGGGGTGTGCGTAATGCATTTCCTCACGTAAAAAAAAAAAGAAAAAAAAAATGGGTGGTGTGCCTCCCTGAGGTGGAGGCGACGGCGGAATGTCTACAATGTGGCGCGGAGTTGGACTCCGCGGAGCATACACTGGAGGAGTGCCCGTCGTTCGCCGGTGAACGGCGGGCCGTCCAACGCATCATCGGGTGGGACCACTCGTTGTACGCCGTCGTGGAAGCCATGGTCTGCGACAAGGGATCGTGAAATGCCGTGGTCTCCTTCTGTGAGGAGGTCATTCGAAGGAAGGAGGCCGACGAGCGGTATTGGGAGAGAACCGATCCCGCTCGTGGCATAAGGAGAGCGGAGAGGAGGCCTCGGAGACGGCAGCGAGCTGCTACTTCTGTTGGGGCCCTTCCTCTCGCGGGGGGGGGATCGGTTCAGGTGGCCCTAGGGCCCCATAGCACGTACGCCTCCCCACCCCGCTGAACGGCGGTGATGTTTCACCGTAACGGTGGTTGCCCCGCGGGCGCAATGAGCCTTCGCGCCGCCTGCGAGGCAGCCAGGGTCGAGGGGTGGTACTGCGAGTACCACCCCTGCCACGGTCGCCCCAAAGGGGTCACCATTCGACGCTGTAGGTAGGTGGAGGCGGGACGGTAAACCAGCCGGTAACTAAACCGGACGGTAACCAAACCCAGAAAAGAGCCCCTCGCACATTGGGGGGGGGGGGGGGGGCAAGGGCGGAGCTGGTTGCGGTTGTGTGCTTCAGCGTTCCTGTGATCAGCCCTCACACCCGAGAGGGTCACCGGGGGGTTTTTAGTGGGTAAAAGACCCACATAGGCAGTCCCCACCCTCAGCGGAGGCGGTACACCTTTTGAAGGTTGTCCCCCCGTTAAAGAAAAAAAAATGGGTGATGTGCCTCTAACCGACTGTAATTACAATATAAATATGTATATTTTATGTTTAAAAACTTTCTTTATTAAACAATAGTAGTTAATAAATAGTGAATAGAGGAAAAAATGAGTATATCCATTTTGTAAACTCACAGCTCGCATTAATAAACATAAAAAAAGGGTTGTGTTCAGGTAGTACTTCTAATCGCGACACTGTGTGGCGGCCGAATTATGCAGACAAACCCGTGTCTAGTTAGTTAGTTAGTTAGTTAGGAACATTGTCACCCGGGAGAGGAGGTATTGGTACCTCCTCCGAGGCCCCAGCATGGCTCAAGCGCACAAGCTTCCTCATAACCCGTAAGGTGGGCAAAACCATGCCTAGTAGTAGTAGTAGTAGTACGTCTCTCCCGGGGGAGGGGAAGTGCGATTTCCCCCCCAAGGCCCAGCTGTGGCTCAAGGCGCCTGTTAGCTATCAAAACAGCCCCCGTCCGCGTTAGCAGAGGGGACTGCCGTGGGCATTACCCGGGGCTAATATTTCCCCCGGCTTTCCAACCCGACCAACTTTTTTAGGCCCGGGCCACATGGAGGCGAGGAAGTACTCGCCCGGGGGGCGGAGAGTCACTAGGATCGTCCCTTCCCTACCTAAGTGATTTAGCTATGGAATATGGTCGTCGGGGCAACCGATCCTTCGTCTCCAAAAGTGAGTACCGGCTCACTCTTTGCTTCACCCACAGACCGAGTCTGTACCAGGGGTGGAATCACCGTGCTTGTGTACGTTCCATCATCGAGAGAGAGCTGTGTCGCCTATTTCAACCCCCTGTCGTATTACCTGCCTATGTCCTGAATATTTCAGGAACCCCCCCTCCTCTGATTCCCCTCACAAATCTACCACCCCCCTCAAGGACAGGGAGAGAGTCCCGGGACTCCGATAGAGATACATGGGGAGGCCGTTCTAGCCGACCTCAAGGAGAGACGTGGTCGGGTTCGGCGATCACCTCCCCTGGGAGCCGCAGCGAACCATAAATGAATCCGCCGCCAGTATGAATCTAATCTAAATCTGTAGCGGGGTATATGAATTTAGTAGAATGGAAAACGAGGTAGAGTAGATCGCGCCCTCCCCCCACCCTAGAGTTTACAAGGAACGCGACGCGAACGGTGACCCACCGGACTTCGCCGAAATTACCTCCGAGGAGGGAATATCAGTTTCATCAGGGACCAGCGTCCGCGTTCTGGGTCGCTGGCGCCCCACCCTAATGGTCGACGCTCTCTCTCTCCGGCGTACCACGGATCGTTGCAGCGTGTGCCAAACGCCTTCGTGACCCGTCGACATATTTGTTCCGAGGTCACGAATTTTTACCGGCACATTGGGCCTATTTTCGGTAATGCCATACCTTACGTCCGGCGCCTCGTTCGTGAGAACTGCCTTCCGGAATACGATGACCGCGGGGCTCGTTGGGCCGTGGTCCCGCAAAGGCATGCTCTTCATGCTTCCGGGACTCGGTTCGCCAGTATACGCCCCGCTGTCCGGAATCGCATTCGGGCCCCTACGCGTTTTTATCTACTCAAGGCGGCACGTCCAGGCCCCCGAAGGGTTTAATACCTGGAACGGCCATCGCCCCCCTTCCCTCGGGCCCGAATGAGCGCTCCTGGCGTTTGTACCTCTTACCTCTGTTCCGGTGTCCTCTCGTTGAAGATCCATCCGGTCCAGTTGGTGACCACGCGTCCTTAGTCGCTGTCCCGTATGCTACTCGGCATCGGTGTCCTTTGCCCACGGAACGTCGCCACGGGCTGGTGTTTGAATGTGCGCTCGGTGTACGCAAACCCGTGTCAACGTCCGCGATCAGACTCCCCGATGCCTATCTACACCTAGTTCGAGAACGAAGGGGGAATTCAGGCCTATGTGTCCCGTCCTTGAACACATATATCTGCCCACCCCCTCCACGGACGGTCTTCGGGTTCCGGGCCCTCGCCACCCCCGGGCTACTTCCCGGAACCCACCCGGTCCGTTGTTCTCCGCGGATCCTGTGTCTGTCACTGTGATCCCCCCACGCGGGGGTTACTGGTTTTCTATCCCAGTTTTCCCGTCGTCCCGGGACCACAGCGGGGATTGAGAGGCAAAAATACGGCTGGAGTCGATAGGGTTCCCCATCTATCTTTCCCCCGCGTTGCCTCTTCACGAGTGGTCTTCTGGAAGCACGTCGGCAGGCTTACGCCCCCTGTCTGCTTTTACCCTCCCGACTCGTATCCCAACACCCCGTACGTACGGGTCGGATCCGCGTTTCTACCCTCTTCCTGCCGGGAAACCTGACGCATCCTGTCCCGTCACCCTCGTGAGTTCTCGGTGGGTGAGACCGGGTGCCCTCACGGGTTCAGGGGGGGACTGAGAGGGAGCTTTGTGTCTGGATGAGAGCCACCGATACCTCCCGTCCTGCACCCTCCCTCTTCACGTAAGGACCTCATGGATCGAGCTTCGGGACAAACATTAGTCCCATTCTTTTCATTCCCATTACGTATCCCTGTTGTGCTTTCCTCAGGCTCCCTTGGATCGCTAAAATTCCGGCTAAACGCGTGTACTTGGGTAATTATGGCTTACCCCTTCTCCAGCACCATCCCTCCACGTTCGACCGCTTCCTCTTCCCGTCCTTCTTCTTCTTTCTCCCGTAGTCGGTATACCCCTTCCGCTTGCCTTTGGTCCATTGAATTTCTTGAACTCGGCCAGCCACGTCCATGATGATCTTCCGTAGCCTTATTTTCGATGATCGATCCATGATGATCCTCTCCGGTTGCCTCCATCCCCCTTCGATGTCCCTAGTACAGATAACCCCCTGCTTGTAATCTTATTCGACAAAAAAGGTCACCCTCTCCTTCGCATCCCACCGGGAGTCGATTCTCCCGACAGGATCCCAGGCGGCACCACGTGGAGGCGAGAGGGTGTGATTTTCGGGGCTTCCAGACTTCTCCAAGCAACGACAACATGTTTTATTATTCTTGGATCCATCTGGGCATCCTTCCACCATCCCGGGGTGGAAGAATCCCCTAAATCTGCCGCCCAAAAAACCATGCCTAACCCATATCTAATCCAAACACGGCCTACAAAATACGATTTGTAATATTGGAAATATTTTTGCGTACATCTCAGAAACTGAGACCGGGCGGCGGTAAGATGTTTAGGAAAAAGAACTTCAGACTGTTGACCTTGAGAAATTATTGTCATTGAAACAGGTAAGTAGGTCAAACTTCTAAATAATTACCAACTTTCTCATATATCGACCATTCAATAGAAGGTACAGTGCCTCTCCGAGTTATAGTGACTTCGTAAAAACAGCAAGGGTTCGGGTCCTTTACGCCTTTAAGTTCTTCGGTGGCAAGTCAAGTACTCACGGACGGCTAACGTGTTTTGCGGCTAGTGGTTGTTAAAGTTTTAGGAAGGTAGACGTACAGTAAAACGGACAAACAAAAAACTTCATAAATAGTTTTACATCCTGTAAGGAAAAACAAATTTCAAATTGGAAGAGTGAAACAGTATTTCAGACGTGTAGTAACAGAATGTAAATGGCCAAATAGGTTCAGTCTTGAAGAAGTGGCAAAGGACACATTTAACGCTTTGTACCCTTTAGGGCAGGCCTGTCCAACATATGGCCCGCGAGTCATTTCGCCAGACGACGCGGTCCCCATCATCACTCAGTCCAGTCCCCACTACTAGCTTGCGCTGCGATGCGATCGTGGGGCAAGAGGTACGTGTTTTAGGGTAGCTTAGGGGGCTTGCTTTAGGGTATCATATGGCGGGGACACGAGGGCTGGAAGGGTCTCGTCCGGGCACGTCGCCTGGGCGAGAACTCCGATGGAGCTGATGTTCCACCAATACCCGGGCGAGCTTGCTCGTCCGGTGCGGGGAATTTCGGCGAAGTTGGGGGCCCGACCGGCTCAAAGTCCACTCACCGCACCTCCACGTGGGGTCCCTGGGCGTCCGCCCCAGTAGTTGGATATCGCTTCTGCAAATACCAAATTGCTGGGCGCGGAGGGCGAACGCGGTGAACTGGCAACTGACTGGAAAACGGCGACGACAGAGCAAGTCAGGAGTGGGGTTGGCCCGCCCGCAAGGGCCAATAATGCATATGACAATGGAGATGAAAGATACAAACGTTTACGGTGCAGGGGGCTTCGGATCCCCCAGTACCGGCGTGGAGGGTGGTAGCCGACCGGGCCCCCCCGCGTCGTTATCCATCGACCGGGAGAGCACTGTGGTAGACCGCCAGGCCACAGTGTTCAGCACTACTACTGGTACATCGTCTGCATCTGCGCCTGGTGTGTGAAGCGGCGTCCCTGACGAGGCTCCGGGGCCGTCTGGGTCGACGGGTGTGCCGCGGGAGCTGCTGCCGATTGTTCGGCTGCGGCGCCACCTGAGCGGCCTGAGCCGTTGGCCCAGCACGGCGAGCGTCGACGCCCGCGTGACACTCAGCGACGACGACGATTCTGATTCCTCGTCGACTGTTTCCGCGGCGTCGGTCCGCTCCCACGCTGTCGGGTCTGGCGCGGCGACGGGCTGCAAGCGGGGGCGTCCCCCGACGACAGGGGAGTACGCCGGCCTGGCGGAGGCCAAGAGGCGGCACCTGGAGGTCACGCTCCAGGAGCGTCAGTTTCGACTGGAGGCAGCGGTGGAGGATCCGGAGGTGCGCCCGCGACCGGTGCCCAGGTCGTGCAAGCCGCTGCCGTCCGGGGCCGAGCTGGCCGAAGAGATGTGGCGAGCTCCAACAGTGGACCTGGGGACGGTGATCTGGGAGAGGGTTGCCGTCGTCCAGAAGGTTGCGGAGTCGAGCCGCAACCTAAAGGGGACGTTCGTCCGCTGCCTGCGGGAGGCCGCATTACACATAAAGTATGCGGCTGCCGAGCAGGCTAGGCGGATGACGGGCACCGAGCAGGAGGTCGACCTCGAGCGCGACCTCTGGGAGCTCCGCGCTCGACTCGCGGCCGCGGAGGCGCTGTCGCGCGTGCGTGGCGACGGGGCGGCGGCTGGCGCGACCGGGGCTGGCCCCCGGGACGCGGTTGTGGTTATGCCGCCGCCCCCGCCTC
>NW_015374200.1:255217-256719 GCF_001272555.1 Dufourea novaeangliae | reverse complement strand
GCGGTCGAGGCCGGCCGTTGCCGATGGCGGCGTTCGCGCCGCGGGCGCGGGAGGCGGGGCGGCCGGGGGCGGCGGCAAGAAGAAGAGGCGGAAGAGGAGGAAGAAGCCTCCGGCGCCGGCCGTGGTGGGGCCGCCTGCGCCTCCGCCTGCGCGGCCGAGGACGGGGGTGCTCGGTGACGCGCCGACTGGCCTGGACCATCCGGACAGGTGGTCCGAGGTGGTCGGTCGCCGGGAGCGGCGGAAGAAGAGCCGGGCGCGGCCCCGCGGCGGCCGACGCCATCAGGATAGCCCGGGGGGCGGGGGCGTCGCCCCCCGCGCGTGCCGACGCGGGCAGCGGTCGCCTTCACCGTGGACCCGGGCAGCCAGACGGCGTATTCCGACGTCATGCGTCGGGCTGTGGTCGGGGTCCAACTGGCGGACGTCGGGATTACCGACCTCCGCTACCGGAAGGGTCAGACGGGATCCTCCATTCTGGAGGTCCCCGGAGAGCGCCGCGAAGGCTGACGCTCTCGCGGCCCGCCTAGCCGAGGTCTTCCACGGCACCGACGTCCGCGTCTCGAGGCCGGCGAGGACCGTGGAGATGCGGTTAACCGGTCTCGACGAGTCGGTGACCGCGGAGGCCGTGGCGGCGGCGGTCGCCCGTGTCGGCGGCTGCGCGGCTGCCGAGGTCCGTTCCGGCGAGATCCGCCGAAACTGGGTGCGCTGCCCCCTAACGGCCGCGGGGCGGCTGACGACGGCCGGCCTCATCCTGGTGGGCTGGTCGTCGGCCACGGTGGAGGCGCTCCCGGCCCGGCCCCTCAGGTGCTACCACTGCCAGGAAGAAGGACACGTCCGCCAAAAGTATACGCGTGATGCGGACCGTGGCGGACGGTGCTACAGTTGTGGCGGCGAGGGGCGTATGGTCCGGGACTGCGCGGCGGCCCCCAAATGCCCGGTCTGCGCCGACCTGGGTCGGCCGGCGAACCACAGTGTTGGTCCGACTCGTCCAACATTGGTCCTGGGGGACTTCAATGCGAAGTCTACCCTCTGGGGAGGCCCCAGGACCGACGCTAGGGGCGATGCCGTGGAGGAATGGGCGGCGAGCGCGGACCTTCGGCTGCTCAACCGAGGGTCGTATGAAGTACGTATGAGGACGTATGAAGTCGGCCTCGACCTCGACAGCCGCTGGCGCTTCGAAGGACACTTCAACCGTCTGGTCCCCCGGATTGAGGGCGTGGCGACCCTGTTGGGTCGTCTGATGCCCAATCTCGGGGCCGGAGGAGAGGGTCCGCCGCCTCTACATGGGGGTGGTGCGAGCGATGGCCCTTTACGAGTCACCCGTGTGGGCCCGCGAACTGATGGCCCGCCGGCAGGGCCGGCAGCTACTGCGGCGCATTCAGCGCCGCATGGCCATCACGATCGCGAGAGGGTACCGCACCATCTCCCACGAGGCGGCGGCTGTCCTGGCGGGGGTCGTGCCCTTTGTTTTCCAGGCGGAGGCTGACGCCGATCTGTATCGGTGT
>NW_015374200.1:251635-254912 GCF_001272555.1 Dufourea novaeangliae | reverse complement strand
GCGAGCCGTGAGCGCGGTCCTGCCCGTCCTTGATGGATGGCTGGACCGTCGGCACGGCAGGCTATCCTACCGGCTCACGTTGGTGCTCACCGGGCACGGATGCTTCGGGTGGTACCTGCAGAGGGTTGGAGCCGAGGCGACGGCAGAGTGCCACCAGTGCAGCACGGAGATTGACTCCGCGCAGTACGTGTTGGAGAAGTGCCCGGCCTTTGCCAGGGAGAGGCGGGCGCTCCGTTTAGAGATAGGGGGAGACCTCTCGCTCCCGGCCGTGGTTGCGGCCAAGGAGGGGAGCGAGAGGTCGTGGAGGACGACGAGTGGGACAGCGAGGCGCACGATCCCGCTCGTCGAGAGAGGAGGAGAGCTTGGCGGGGTCGGGGTCGTGGCGGGGGGGCCCGCGCATCCGGCCCCGACGACGCCGGCGGGGCGGGACAGATCCCCCCCCCGTAGGCGTCTCCACGCTCACCGGCAGGCGAGGCCTGCGTGTATGGGCGGACGCGTGCGTGGACATCGGAAGCCGGATCTTCGGCTCCTGTGGCTCCCGCCTTCGCTCGCGCGTCCGCCGGGGCCGCTGATGCAGTCGGGGGGGGGTCCCCGGCTGCATCCAAAGCGGCCCGATAGTGCCGGCGTCGGAGTGCGGTCCTCTGACGCTGGCGGAGTAGTGAAGGGGGGGTGACCGAGGTATCGGTCACCTCTGGGGGACTTTCGATCGCCCCCACGGAACGGGCTCTCCGATAAGGGGAGCACACGCGCGGCTGTGGCGGTGCGTTCATACGAGATCCCGCCACCGCCGAGTTCTGCCCGAGAAGGCTGCCGCGGGGGTTTTAGCGTTTGAGATTCCCACACTACCTCGGAGTCCCACCCCAGGACTCCGAGGTGTGCATAATGCATTTCCCCCGCGAAAAAAAAAAAAAAAAAGGGTATCACATGGCACACCACCTGAGAGGGTTACACCTAAAGTCACTATAGGTCGGGGAGGCACTATACATATGAATATAACAGCCATCGAGATACCGATTCGCATTGCATTCACTCGCAAAGATAACACTATATTTTTCTACTGATTCGGTCACAAAGTGGTTAACGTAATCCAGCGTGTTATTTTGCTCATATATAAGTAATTCAGTCATTAATCTTTTGATAAAACACGATAACCCTAATTTCACACCCTTTACCATTCAGAAATACCAGATGTCTTTCGGATGAACTGTGTTACCGTAACCCAGTATGGTCTTTGTGGGTTAAAGGATGGCTGTTGATGCATGGGGACACGAGGGCTGGAAGGGTCTCGTCTAGGTATGTTGCCTGGGCGAGAACTCCGATGGAGCTGATGTTCCACCAACACCCGGTCGAGTTTGCACGTCCGGTGCGGGGAATTTCGGCGAAGTTGGGGGCTCGACCGGCTCAAAGTCCACTCACCGCACCTCCACGTGGGGTCCCCGGGTCTCCGCCTCAGTAGCTGGAACCGCTTTGCAGGCACCAGATTGCTGAGCGCGGAGGGCGAACGCGGTGAGCTGGCGCACGATGGGGAGGGCTCCATCCATCCACTCAACCAACATGATGGACAAGAGCAAAAATGAAGAAGGACATTACTGCCCCAGGGGTGCTCGGAGCCCCAGGGGCCGGCGCGGGTGCGGTTGTTGAGCGGGCCGCACCCGTGTCGTCATCTGACGACCGCGACGACCGGTTGGTGAGCCCCCAGGCCACCGGATCCCTACTTGCTACTGGGGGTGGGATGATGAGGAGGAACATAACGATGACTATGGAAAGCACAATGACAGAGAATATTGTTACTGCTCCAGGGGATCTCGGTGCCCCAGGAGCCGGCGCGGGTGTGGTGGTCAAGCAGGCCACACCTGCGTCGTTATCCGACGACTGCGGGGCCCGCTTGGTGGACCACCAGGCCAGCGGTGCCTTAACGGCTACTGGAGAAGGAAGGGGTAGCAATACCCCGTCAGAAGCGGTGCCTGGCCCGTCGGGGCCGGCCCGCTCGATGACGGGAGGTGCACCGATGGTGCGCCTCCGGCGCCTCCCTGACGGCCTGGTCAGGTGCTCCAGCTCCAGGAGCATCGACCGGTCGTCGCCATCAGCGACGACGAGGACGTAGACTCTGACGAGTCTACGATGTCCGCCTCGTCGGTGCGCTTGGGGGGGCCGGCTCCGGCGCCTCGGGCGGCCGGAAGAGGGGGCGGCCCCCTTTCGCTGTTGACAGGGGCGGACTCGCGGAGGCCAAGCGTAAGCTGCTCAAGCTTACGCATAAAGAGCAGGGCCTCCGCGAGGAGGACATTGAGGACCGGGCGGTGCCGCCGCCCCCGGTCTCAAAATCCTGCATGAGGCTGCCACCGGGTGAAGCGGTGGCAGAAGAGATGCGGCGTGCCCCAACGCCGGACCTGGGTGCGGTCATTAACGACCGCATCCAGGTCATAGAAAAGGTGGCGCGCTGTAGCGCCAACCTGAAGGGGACGAACGTCCGGGCCCTCCGGGAGGCCGCCCTGCAGATCCGCTATGCGGCTGCAGAGCAGGCGAAACGGACGGTGCTCTCCGAGCGCGAGATCGAGCTGGAGCGGGATGTACGTGACCTCCACGCCCGGCTCGTCGCTGTGGAGGCGCTGTCCGACCGGAGGGAGGCCCGGATGGCGTCCCCGGCGTCGGGGGGTGAAGTTGAGACGGAGGGGGCCCCGGTCCCGATGGAGGTCGTGGACCCCGTCGGGGCCTTGATGCCGCTGCCGCCTGTGCCGCCGGCGGGGGGGCCGGCGGGGTCGGAGGCGGTGGCGCTGCCACCGTTGCCCCCTCGGCGGCGGCTCGAGCTGGCCGTTGCGGCTGCTGTGGCGGCAATGGAGCTGCGGCCGGCTCCGCGGTTGCCTCCGCCTGATGGGGTGTCTCGGAGGAGCGCCCCGTCACCATGGCGGCGGTAGAGAGGGCCGTGGAGCGGCACGTCGGGCGCTTGGTCGCCGGGATGGAGGCGCGCCTGATGGAGCGCCTCGGCGACCTGCTCGGCGGCTGTGGCCGGCGGCGGTCGACGGGTCCGCCCGCTACTGGGGCCCGTACTGGCGGAGGGGCGGCGTCACCGGTGTTCGGTCGCCGTGGGTCCCCCCGTCGGGGCCCCCCGCCCTCGCTCCCTCCTGTGGCGGCGCTGCCCGTTCCCGCTTCTGGCGGGCCGGCGGGCATGGCCGGTGGAGCGGGGGGGACCGGGAAGAAGTGGAAAAAGATGCGCGGGCGGAGGGGCTGGGAGCTCGGCGGGGCATACTGCCGGGGCTGCGGGGCAGCGGCCGGCGGCCCC
>NW_015374200.1:249674-251396 GCF_001272555.1 Dufourea novaeangliae | reverse complement strand
GGCAGCAGGACCTCATATGCGGAGGTCCTGCAGAAGGCAAAGGCCGGCGTCCGCTTGGCGGACGTCGTTATCGGGGACCTCCGCTACAGGAAGGGCCAGACCGGGGCCTCGATATTGCTGGTCCCGGGTCCGGAGGGGGCTGCCCGGGCGGATGCCCTCGTGCAACGGCTGGAGGAGCTGTTCCGCGGGACCGACGTCCGTGTTAGTAGGCCCGTCAAAACCGCCGAGGTGCGGCTGACGGGCCTGGACGAGTCGGTCACCGCGGAGGCGGTGGCGGGGGTGATTGCCGCGGCTGGGGGCTGTACCGCTGCCGAGGTTCGGGTCGGCGTCGTTAGACGCAACTGATCTGGCCTCGGTGGGGTATGGGTTAGATGCCCTGTGGCCGCGGTGTGGGGGTTGACGACCGCCGGCCGGCTGCTGGTCGGCTGGTCGTCGGCGCGGGTGGAGGCGCTTGCGGCCCGGCCGCTCCGGTGCTTCCGGTGCCTGGAGGAGGGGCACGTCCGTCGGGGATGTCCGGGTATTGCGGACCGCTGCGGGCGATGCTACTCCTGCGGGGGCACCGGCCATGTTGCACGGGAGTGTGCGGAGGCCCCCAAGTGCCCGGTATGTGCCGACCTAGGTCGGCCGGCCGGGCACAGGCTAGGGGGAAAGGGCTGCGCGCCTCCGCCGTCGCGGAGGGGCAGACGGGGCGGGGCCACGGCGGTGCCGGGCATGGGGAAGGGCGGGGCTACGGCGGTGCTGGCAACGGTGAGGCGGTGACGCCGGGCGCGGCTGTTGAGAAGCCGCGCGAGGAGCGGCCGGCGCAGGATCGGGAGGCCGAATGGCTCCGGGGTGCGTTGACGGCGGCGTGTGATGCCGCCATGCCCGGGGTCAGGAGGGTCCCGAGGCGGGCCTCGTACTGGTGGTGCGGCGCCATAGCCGAGCTTCGTTGCACATGCAACGCGGCACGGCGTCGCTTCGCCCGGGCCCGTCGTAGACGGAACCGCGACCTGGCGGTGGAGACCTCGTTGTACGAGGACTACCGCCGGGCGAGGGTGGCGCTTCAGGCGGCCATCAGGAGGGCCAAGGCGGGAGCCTGGGACGAGCTCCTGGGGACTCTGGACGGTGACCCGTGGGGGCGCCCCTACCGCATCGTATTGGGGCGATTGCGGCCGGCGGCCCCCTCGGTCACCGAGAGTCTGGACCCCCCTGTGCTCGAGCGGGTGGTCGGCGCCCTCTTCCCGGATGATCCGGGGGAGGGTCGCCGGCAGCTCGGGCCGGCGGACCCTGTTGAGTGGTCCGCCGAATGGGGGGTCAGCGAGGAGGAGCTCGCCGTGGCCGTCGCGCGCCTCGGAGGTCGTAAGGCTCCGGGGCCGGACAGTATTCCCGGTAGGGTCCTGCGCTTGGCCCTGCGCGTCCTCGGGCCCCGGCTCAGGCGGCTGCTGGACGGCTGCCTGATGTCGGGGCGGGTCCCGCTTCTCTGAAAGCGGGGGCGACTGACCCTGGTCCCCAAAAAGGGTAAGCCCGCGGAAGATCCCTCTGCGTACCGGCCGATATGTCTCCTCGACGAGGCGGGCAAGCTGTTCGAGCGAGTGCTCGCTGCCCGCCTGTCGAGGAGCCTGGCCGCGGGTGGTCTCGGGCTGGCGGATTGCCAAAACGGTTTCCGCGAGGGCCGGTCGACGCTTGATGCGATTGACCACGTTCGTGCCCTCGCGGATCTGGCGGTCTCCCGGGGGGGGGGGG
>NW_015374200.1:248319-249156 GCF_001272555.1 Dufourea novaeangliae | reverse complement strand
CGTGACGACCCTGCTGGGTCGTCTGTTGCCCAATCTCGGGGGTCCGGGGGAGGGGGTCCGCCGCCTCTACACGGGTGTGGTTCGGGCGATGGCGCTCTACGGGGCTCCCGTATGGGCGCCTAACCTGGCGACCTGTCGGCGCGGAAGGCAGCTGCTGCGCAGCATCCAGCGCCGTATGGCCGTCAGGGTCGGCCGAGGATACCGCACCCTATCTCACGAGGCGGTGGTCGTCCTGGCGCGGGTCGTGCCATGTGAGCTCCAGGCGGTGGTCGGCGCCGAGGTGTATCGGTGTCGACAGGCACACCGTCGGGGGGGCACGGACCCGCTGCCCGAGGCGGTCGAGGGGTGGAGGCGGGCTTTTGGCCGGCTCGCCAGGGAGGCGTGGCGGCACCAGCTGGTGATCAGCGGTGCCGCCAGACAGCGGGCCGTGGGCGCGGTCCTACCCGTGTTTGATGCATGGATGGACCGCCGTCACGGCCGGCTGACGTACTGCCTGACGCAGGTGCTCTCCGGACATGGTTGTTTCGGGGAGTACCTGTGGAAGGTCGGGGCGGAAGAGACGCCTGGCTGCCACCAGTGCGGCGCAGAACTTGATTCCGCGCAGCACGCGCTGGAGGAGTGTCCGGCCTTCTCTCGGGAAATCGGGCGCTCCGACTGGCGGTCGGGTGGGACCTCTCGCTCCCTGCCGTTGTTGATGCCATGGTGGGGGGCGAGGGGCCGTGGAAGGCCATGTCCTCCTTCTGCGAGATAGTTGTCTCGCGGAAGGAGGACGACGAGCGGGGTCGGGAGATAACCGACCCCGCTCGGATCGAGAGGAGGAGGGCGAGACGCGCCGGT
>NW_015374200.1:244498-248093 GCF_001272555.1 Dufourea novaeangliae | reverse complement strand
GAGATCCCGGTGCCTCCCCGCACAGCGCCGAGCCCGGCCACCGTGAGGTTTTAGTGGGTATCCCTCCCGGACATTCAGTCCGGGAGGTGAGTCCCACACTACCCCCGCCTCTCCCCCCGTCGGGGGGTGCGGGGGTGTGCGTAATGCATTTCCTCACGTAAAAAAAAAAAAAAAATGGCTGTTGATGCATTTATATTTTTTCCTATAAAATTATATTACCTTTTTAGATAATTGACCTTACCTTGCTACATAGCTTTCAGTAACAATGAACATAAGTAAAAAAATGCCAAGCGCCAGAAGACTGTAGTAGCACCATCCTGGTGATATGATTGGACGCTTGTAGGCACTAACAGCACACAGTGAACAAATTTTCAAAACGCCCAGAGGTGCAAACAACGTGCTGTGAAAAAACTTTGAAAACGCCTAAAGCGAAGGGGTTAAGGTATTTACTTATGACAGGGACATTTCATCGGTGTAGTGAGCCCAGGACCGACCCGCGGCCTTTTGTTCCAGAGTTAGTATTCAGCTATGAACATAGTCGGGAATTCTTGGACTGCTGAAAAATTCGTGCAAAACTGGTAAAGATTTTTAGTCACTTTACAGTGTTTCCTTGCAACTGATTTCTATGAATTGCAAGTCTATACCGGGAAAGGGAACTTGACTACATTGCTTTCCCTTCCACAAGTATCAACAATTTTTCCAGTCCACTTCTTTGATACACCGATCGCTCAATCGAAACACCCACAAAGCAACATGCAGTGAGATTTTGAGACCATTCACCACAAGTGTAAAATACATCCAGTTCATTGAACAACAGTTTATTCTGTACTCCTATTTCCAACGATCTCGGTAACATTATATATTTCGAAAAGCGAAGTTCGTTAGATACTCCAACTAAAGAATTCTCGCAACTATCATCGCATCAATGAGGCTGACAAGTCAATAATTTATTTAACATTTCTTGTATTGGAAACAGACTTGGAAGTTTAATTGAGGCAACTGTAATATGTTTTGGTATAGTGTTCTGCTCTTTTAGTAGGTACAGGTGTGCTACTAATGGACTAATACAGTAGAACATCGATTATTGAACACATCGAACATGCGAAATATTAGTTATCTGAAAGTAGAACGTGCCGCGTATTTATGGCACCAGAGTTTTACTGTTACATAAACGAATTTGTTTAAAAGATTGTATTCACATGTAGAAAATAGCATCTACTATTCTCAAGCGTGGTTCATATACATATGTATATTATGCAATGCTTTATATAGCAATATAAATCAAATTGAAGCTGATCGTAGAGAATCGGAAATTTTGACACGTGATATAATAAAATTTGATAATTGTAGTTTTTTAGATATTCAAGAATGTTTAAGAATACATAAATGTAGTCCAAGATATAAAATTATAGACGGAGATGATATCGTTTAATTTACTCTTTTTGAAGAAAAGAAAGAAATAGATGATAAAATTGATGATATCATGCTTTATCTTATTCTACACTGAAGTTAAAAATGCGTCAGATGGTGCATTAAGGAGCCTGAAAGAAAAAGAAAAAATGAATATCCTTCTAATATTAGCTAATATTTTAGCTTCTAATAATTTAACTTTTTCAAATTTTTTTAATTTCCTATTATTTTATAATATCTCTAGCAGGTGCAGGAATGGGAATAATTAATAATCCGAGATGCACATGTAAGAACGATACCCAAGACCTAAACCACATTCTATGGCAATGTAATCTATACGATGCCGAAAGAACCTGTATGATAAAAAATCTTGGAAAAATTAATCATCAATTACCGCTTAACGTCGAAATGTTAATTGTCAAACCAGACATCCAAGCATTTAACCCCTTAACCTACGATTTACGTTCGAGAATTTTGGACCGAAAACGTAAACAAGCTCGCGCAGCCTTCGAGCCATTCGCACGACTTGTTTAGTACGATGATCGGGCCAATCGTAAATATTACGGGCATCGCTCGTGGTACGACGGTCGAATCTACTACGGGCTATGCCCGTAATATTTACGTTTGGTCCAATCATCTACTACGGGTTATGCCCGTAGTTGTAGGTTAAGGGGTTAAATACCTGTTAGCATCAACGAGTTTTAAGTGGAGTCGAAGGCGGATGGCCTGTTGCTCATTGATCGTTGAAGAATTTATGGACAAGGGTTTCTAGAATGCGTGCGTAGTGATGGGTAACCGAGCTTTTCGAACGTGTTCGAGTAGTAGGGGAAAAGCTCGAAGCTCGGTCGAGCTACTCGAACGAGCTCGGATGACAGATTTATGTTCTCAGGAGAGACCCGAGGTTCTGGCACTCGAAGCTCGAAGCTCGTAGCCTCGGCGCGTAGAGATGTTATATCTGGCCGCCGGCAACCGACCCTCGGGCCCTAGGGTTATAATGTAACACACAGAATGAATCACCCATGAATAAAAATTTAAACTTTTACTCCTTTCAGTGTACTTTCTTAAACATGTTATGAATAAATGTAGGAGATTCTCTTGATGAAAATAAGTCCAAACCCGACATAAATCGGACTATATTTACCTTACATTTTCAGCGATGGATTTTTTTCTATCAAGAAAAAAGATAAGTTTACAATAATATTTATATTTTATCTTACACCATGACAATTATGATTATAATTATATTTATCTATTTTTTTCTTTTTAGATATATACATATTCAAAAGACTATCGTACTTCGTTACTTTCGTTAGCTGCGAAACTTCTACTCAAAAGTGAGGAAGCGAAATTACAGAATAATTCAACAAGAAAAAGATAAGTTCATAGCAATCTTAATATTTTATCTTATGTTATTAAAATTACTATTTCAATGTGTTTTTTTCTTTTCATATGGAGAAAAGCAAAAGACCATTCGGCATCGTATATACGTGGACCAGCTGCAGCGGTTTTCGTTAGCGGCGAAATATATCATAATTTTAAAAGACTGAAGATACACTTATGACGTAATATTTTAATCTAATAGGTTTTTGTACGAATGTTCCGAATAGTAATGAGTAGGGTTGTAAGGATAACATCTAATTGTAAAAATACTTTATGTGTATACAACATAATATGTATGTATATAATAAAAAATGTAGATATTGAAGTGGAAAACATTTATTTTCTTCTTTTTAAATGCTTCCCGAATTAATATTTTTCAACTTTTTTATTATACTTAGAGGTTACAACGTGAAATTATAAAATAATTAAAAATAAAAAGTAAAACCGCCGCATTGGGATTCAAACAGGGTCTCTTCACTGTTGCTCACGCGCTTAGGTTGCGGGGCATCGCGTCGAGAACGTGAATTTTCGCCGCAGTGATATTCGAACAGGATTTCCAAGGCAGCAGGATGGTAGAATCGTGGTACGATTTACCCCCACTCTTTTCTAAATATGCTCACCGTCTCTCGAACGGCCAGCGCACATGGACAGGGCTTGGATATGCTTGGTGTGCCAGCACGGTTCCTCTGTGTGGCGGGGGACAGAATACGCCCACGGTAATCCCTGCCTGTCGTAAGAGGCGACTAAAAGGGGCTGTCGGGATCGCGGGACTGTGGCACCCGCGGTCCGGCGGGGGGGGGGGGGG
>NW_015374200.1:235584-244390 GCF_001272555.1 Dufourea novaeangliae | reverse complement strand
AAAAAAAAAAAAAAAAAAAAAAATGGTGTGCCAGCACGGTGGACGTAAAGTGGGGGTCGCCGGGACGTCATAGTGGGAGACGATGGTACGTCGGAGTGGGAGAGTGGTGGGGGTAAATAGTACCACGATTCTGGCATCACTGGTTGGGGAGTCGCCGAGTAGGACGTAGTGGGGCAGAGCTCATGGACAGGGTAGCATATGCTTGTGTAAAATATCCACGGGAGGCATGGAGAGGGTAAGCACTCATGCGGTGATTCCACGATTCTGGCATCAGTGCTGTGATTGACCGTACGGCACTTACCCTAGAACCTCGAAAGAGCGTAGTTCTTTTAAAAATCAGAGGCCTCTAATTAATATTTCTAACATACCTATAGGTAGAAATAAGTATAAAATTGTAAACACTACTGTGTAGCTAAATAAACTTTGAACAAAGCTTCAAATGCTCAATAAAAAACAAATATCATAATATATTTGCAACTTTAGTTCTCTTGTGTCGATTATCCGACAAAACTGTTTATTAGATTGGATTTGTTTCTACTACATATCTATAAAGTTAGAAGAAAGTCTTTATAACCAATTATGCACTTATGTCTAAGAGTGTGTTAAACAACAATTATGTTGTCTCGCTTTATGACCAATTATGCACTGCTAATTACATTTTAAAATTATTTTATTATCACCCATTTACTTATATTTTCTAAATAACTACAGTTGTCCTCGCTTAATTAACACAAGCTCATGTCCACTTTACGACAGTTACTGGGAGAGGTAGGTGTTCGAGGAATTGCCGGCTATTATACAGGAGAAGCATCGAGTTCGAGCAAAATAAAGAGAAAGGTTCAACAAGTTTTTTACGATGTATAGCATAGATAATGTGGACGCTCGCTCCATGGAAGCAGTTCCAAGAATTGGTGTGGATAACCTCACGTCAATTAAGCGGGGAAAAATGCGTTTATTAAGCGGGGTCCACTGTATTTCTTTCTCTATCAGCACTTTGCTGAGTTACAGTAACATTTTTCACTTGATCTTAATCTTCTTTTCCTGGTGATGAAAGTATTCTCTAGTATATCTATGATGCCTGTTCTAATCATGACAATTACATTGGATATTTTTCGTAAAAATGTAGATATTTTTGGTCGTTTAAAACAATTTTATATACACTTAACAGTTAAAAGATGACATTTTATTTATTATGGTACAATATTTTCTATAAATATTATGAACATTGAGTTGTGGATAATTAAACGCGATTTGTTTGTAACTATTGATTGCTATCCATTGGAAATACCAATTGCACCAGATTTACGAACATGATACAACCATCACTATATTACGATCATTGTTCTCGAGTGACGCCATTTATCTTCTCTGACTAAACGTTGTCATCGCTTTAGAGTAACCGGTTCGCCATTGATGCCAACATATTGCCGAGTTGCAACCGACACGGGATGCAGTTGAAGATCATCATAAATCATACCAGGCATCGTAGACGGTGACAAATATTGAATGAATCATAATTGTCTAGCTGTCTGACACGTCTTTCTTGAATTAATATCTCCAGATAAGAACTAGATTCCATGAAACACTCTATAGCGAACCAAAATAGGATATACCAAGCGTTGTAAACCAAATGAACGTACATTAAAAAATTTATGTATAAGTATAACAAAAATTTATTACAAAATAAACTCACTTGAAAATTGTTGAAGATCAATTAAAATACCTACACAATAAATTTAAACGAAATTGAGATAAATTAACAAATTTTATGCGGAACAACAAAACTACAATCACAAGCTTCATTTAAGAAAGTATTTACCGAAAAGAACTGGGTTACGAGTATCTCTAGAAAATTACTTAACAAATGGGATATTGATTTTCGAAAGTTTAAATAGTGTGACTAACTGCCGCCATCTTCAGTTTATACGACTCCAGCTGTCTGTGTACGCTATATCGCGTTTGTGTAGTATAGGGACATACGGCGGGTAAATTAATGGAAGTGAAGTGGAGGAAACTTTATAAGTCCCAGAGCTTATGTGGAACAGTATTGTCGTTAGCAATTGTATACTTAGACGCATGGTTTGTTCTAAAAGTCTATGTACTTTGCAGTTCAAACGAAACTAAAATAACACGTATAGCACAGCAGAATTTCGGTTAATCAGGTCTGAAGTATTCAAAGTTTTGAAAATTAATAGACTATCCTATTTATGTTATAATTACCGGTACTAATGGTGTATTTAGAAGTTTTATAATATGCAAACTACATGAAATAAAACGAAATATGTTTGACTATTTTTGTTCTGTAATTAGTTTCCCAGAAACCTGAAGAGTTAAAAAGTAGCACAATTATTGGTATACTGTAGTTGTTTGATCGTGTGGGAATAGAAAAAGAGATATCGTGGTGAACGGAGAAACAACGTTACGCGCTCCGATCCGAAATTGAGGAGAGAAAAGAACTAGTAGTAGAAGTATAAAATACTAGAAGTAGCATGTGTTTCGGCACACGTTTCGGGAATTGTACAGAAAAACGCGACGAGACGCAACAAGGCAATACGAAGACGAGACAAAGCAAGACAAGGCAAGACAAGACGAGACAAGAAGGATACATCGCTCGAACGATCAATATATACAAACGCGAAGGGGGCACCGTCGAGCACGGCGACGAGGGGGAAACAAACGCAAACCGCGAGTCACCTATTTACGCGATACAGGTGACTGCGTTATCGACGGTGCTCGCCGCAACTGGTCTGTTTTTCGAAAGGTGACGCCTGGGAGGTAGGCCCGAGTTTTCGCGGTGTTGCCGCGATCGCGAGACACCTACGGCACTTGTGTCTCTCTCACTCTTTGCGTCTTGGCCAATGACGTGCGACCGTTGACGTGAGTCCTCGCCTACGGTCGTCTGTCTCCATCATTCGTATTACAAACCTTCCGAGAAGGACCTACCTACAATCGCTAGAAGTGGGGACTGCGTTCAGCACGCGCCCGTCAATCATCCATTGTCTGGAAATGGCGGAGAATGTTGACGAGACGCTGAACGTTTTCACACGTTAAAAGTTAAAATACATGAATAAGAAAAAGTTTATTTCTTTTGAAAGAATGTATTGTACCCAAATGTTGAGCAACATATTAAAAGGGGATTAAATTAATACGTAGGTTATTAAACGCTACACGTGGAAATCGCAGGGTAAAGAAGGAAGTTGGTTTATCGAGCGTCTGAGCGAGAGGCTCTCGTGCCGAAGTGCCGGAGGATAGAAAAGGACACACAGTGGCATTGAGACCGTCACAACGTCGCACGAAATACGTAGCTCGCGTTGGATCCCCGCCAGGCCACGCGCTGGGGCAGGCCAACCTCCCAGGCATCATCTTTCGAAAAACAGACCATAGTCATGTTAAGACATTTTCAGGGGTGCGCGGGTATCCGACATTTCGGGATCTGGTCGGGTCGAGACAAGTCGGGCGAGAGTGGCCGGGATCCCGACAGTATAAATCGCAAAGGGATCCCGACAGATGTCGGGCCCCGAAATATATTCGGGTCCCGTATCATCTTCGGGTCCCGAATGATATTTTCGAGAACTTTTCCGTCTAACGGTGAAAAATTATACTATACGATACGATGCCATATTGAATCTTCAGATTCATGATATGAATTATAAATCCTGAATAAGTTGACGATTCCAAATGGAATCCTCCGGTTGGACAGGATTAATAATACAATCTTCAGTACACATTTCTTCGTACGTTATTTTTTTATTAAGTAAAATAAATAAAGTGGCAGTATTAGGGTCATTTAATCTATCGTACAACATACAGGCATATATAATATTATTTTAAATTATAATGTAAACAACATAATTATTGCCAGACAATGTCGAGGAATTATATTTTAACACATTATAATTTAAAATAATATTATATATGCCTGTATGTTGTATGATAGATTAAGTGTCCCTAATACTGCCACTTTATTTATTTTACTTAATAAAAACATAACGTACGAAGAAATGTGTACTGAAGATTGTATTATTAACCCTGTCCAACCGCAGGATTCCATTTGGAATCGTCAACTTATTTAGTAATTATAGTTCATATCATGAACCTGAAGATTCAATATTGTATCGTATCGTGTAGTATAATTTTTTGCCGTTAGACGGAAAGTTCTCGAAAATATCATTCGGGACCCGAATATGTTTCGGGACATCTGTCGGGATCCCGATGCGATTTATACTGTCGGGATCCCGGCCGCTCTCACTCGACTTGTCCCGACCCGACCCGAGTCTCGGGAATCCCGTGATTTCGGGTACCCGCACATCCCTGGACATTTTAGGTAAAAAAGTTTTTTTGTTCTACTTAAGTTATACAGCGTTCAATTCAGCGTACGGGGAAATGCGCGTAAAATCCATAAACGCGATGGGTTACACTACTTGCAATAGTCGATTCCCAGCTGATACATTCTACACTGCTGGTCAGGTTTACAAGACACCCCAATATTTTTCAAGTTCATTGTTTTCTATCCATTTCTCGTACATAAAAACATTGTGATTTGTTAAATTATTAATGAGAACGGCGCTTTTGTTTAAAAAAATCTTGTTGCTAACTTTAATGTATCAATTAACACTGTATATTTGTAATTGTTGGCCTCGACAGGTTTAAAAGGCACTCACGTTTTTCCTTCTTTTTTTGTCCTTATTTGACACTAATGGAAGTGTATGAGGTAGCATACATGAGTGTAAGGTGTCATGCTGATTCGGCGCATTATTGTGTATTAAAAAATAATCAACGATCGCTCTGCATCAGTGAATCGTGCGATGTCGTCGAAGCCGAAGACGATTTTTCTGCGTCATTGACGGTCTAATTTAATTGTTAACACTGAAATATGCGCGTGCATGCACCAATGGATGAATGCATATGAAACACCACATGATCTGAAGCGCGAATTAAGTGCGAAGCCGCTTCAGAATTTGAGTAATAGCATGCAAAACCGAATTTTCAATATCCTTAATCGTAATGGTAATTATAGTGTTTATTATTATTCTTCAAATATTGTTCTAGATTTTATGTACTTTAAAAAGGTCATACAGTGCTCGTCAGATTTATAAGTCACCCACAAATTTGTCAAGTTTATTAGCTTCCGTGAGTTTCTAATACATGAAATCAACGCAAATTGTTGAATTTTGAATAAAAAATATTTTTCACTAGACACATCAAAGATATTAGTTATATTTCGTGCTAAATAATCGCGCATTCCTTAAATTAGGTAGTCCAGTTTATAAGGCAGTTTCGATAATATGACCTTTTTAAGATAAATAACAACTAAAACAATATAATAATTAATAACATTGAAAATTGTGTTTTGCATGGTATTACTTAAATTCTGAAGCGTCTTTGTAGTTAATTCGCGCCATGCCAGCAGTATTGATGACTTCAGATCATCTGGCGTTTGATATACATTCATCCATTGATGCATACACACATATATGTACTTCGGTGTCAGCAGTCACATTAGACCGTCGACGAAGCAGAAAAATCGTTTTCGGTTTTGACGACATCGCACATTTCATCGATGCAGCGTCATCGTTAATTATTTTTATAATATATAATAATTAGCCGAACCAATTTTTTTTTTTTTTTTTTTTTTTTTTTTTTTTTTTTTACGTGGGGGAATGCATTTACGCACACCCCCGCCATCCTCCAGTGTGGGAGGAGTGGGGCGGGGGTAGTGTGGGACTCATGCCCAATAGGGCAAAGCCCAGGGGAAATACCGACTAAACCCTCACGGTGGCCGGCCTCGGCGCTATGCGGGGAGGCACCGGGATCTCTTGCGAACACAACCGGTACCTCCCCAGCGCCAGCTCCGCCAGTTAATGGCGGAGCGCCCTCTCTGTGGTGGGGGAAGCGGGAGCTCCCCCCCCACCGGACCGCGGGTGCCGCAGTCCCGTGATCCCAACAGTCCCTTTTAGTCGCCTCTTACGACAGGCAGGGATTACCGTGGACGTATTCTATTCCCCGCCACACAGGGAGGAAAAAGGAAGCGCACCGCCGGGAGGAAAACGAACGTCCCCTCCCCCCGGCGGCGGCATCGACGCGGGCACCTCCAGGCAGGGGGTGTCGGCGCACCCCCACGTGCCCGGCGACCCCGCAACAGGCCGGCGGGCCCAAGGGCCCGTTACCGCCAATCGTGCGGGGTCGCCGCGTCACGCCGGCCGCCCAGCGACCGGCCCAGAGGAGGGGGGCCTCAGGTGGCACCAGGCCCCCCCGCAGCCGGGGAGGCGGCCAGCCGCCGACCTCCGGCGCGCCTCGCCCTCCTCCTCTCGATCCGAGCGGGGTCGGTTAACTCCCGACCCCTCTCGTCGTCCTCCTTCCGCGAGACCACGGTCTCACAGAAGGAGGACACTGCCCTCCACGACACCTCGCCCCCCACCATGGCAGCGACCACAACAGGGAGCGAGAGGTCCCACCCGACCACCAGTCGGAGCACCCTCCTCTCTCGGGAGAAGGCAGAGCACTCCTCCAGTGCGTGCTGCGCGGAGTCGAGCTCCGCGCCGCACTGGTGGCAGCCAGGCGTCCCCTCGGCACCAACCTTCAACAGGTACTCCCCGAAACAACCATGTCCGGAGAGCACCTGCGTCAGGCGGTACGTCAACCGGCCGTGGCGGCGGTCCATCCATGCATCAAACACGGGTAGGATCGCCCCCACGGCCCACTGCCGGGCGGCGCCACTGTCCACCAGCTGGCGCCGCCACGCCTCCCTGGCGAGCCGACCGTAGGCTCGCCTCCACTCCCCGACCGCCTCTGGCGGCGGGTCGATGCCCTCCCGGCGGTGTTCCTGCCGACGCCGATAGACCTCGGCGTCGACCACCGCCTGGAGTTCGAACGGCACGATAATTCGCCGAACCAAGACCTGACCTAGGTACGTGCCGATCAACATGACACCTTAGTCACATGTTTGATACCACACACTCCCATTAGTTTCAAATAAAGTCAAAAATGTACGAAAAACATGAGTGCCTTATAAACCTGACCGGGTCGAAATTCCAAACCCAGTGTTAATTACTACATTGAAGTTAGCAACATGAAGTTTTTTAAAAATGATTAATAATTTAACAAGTTATAATGTTCTCATGTACGAAAATATATGGAAGATAATGAACTTGAATAATTTTCAAGTGTCTTTTAAACCTAACGAGCAGTGTATAACAATGTGACGTAAACTTGCCACGGTTCAATACATTTTTACACTATCTAGATTCATTGAATTACTTCTCCTTTGCTAGACATTACACACACGACGTTGCAACCATAGTGTGTCTTCCTACAACATACTTTGCCACTAGTTTATTTCATTACCAACAGATTTTAGCACTTTCTTCACGAGATATTACGAGATGTAATTATCCTATACGTACCTATACAACCCGCAGAGTATGTCAGATTTAGATACCGTGCATCATATTCATCTCCGAATCAGGGTATTAGATTACAGCACCGTTAACCATTGGAATAGAAATTTTAATTGTGTTCCGATAAAATTGGAGCGTGCAAATTATTAGGCAAGTATCTCTTATTCATTTCGGCGTATATCTGGCCGCAAGTATCGATAATAAATCGGCGTAACATTCGAACTGGAAATTCTAGAGATGGGCAGACATTCCGGAGTATATCGCTCATTCGCTGCAATAACAACATAACTAAAAAATCACGATTTTAGGGAAAACGAGTTTGAATGTTTTGAACGCTATAATTTTGTACGAATATGCTATTAAAGTGACTGTCCTGACGTGGTAAATTTGGAAGCTCATTTATAGGATTCAATCGATAAAAAGTACACACAGCAACAGTTTTTTCTATACTAACAGCTCAATAACCACAAATTTTGAATTATTTATTTATTTATTATTATTATGCGGGTATGTAACCCTTTAGTATACAATCCAGTTATAATCAGTCAATTGTAGGTAATTATGTGTTGTATGATCTATGACTAAAAGAGACTTAGGAACTAAAGAAGTCCAGCGATTCACAGAATTTATTCACATTTATAATTATGCGGTTTATGCAATTATAATGGCCATAGTTCGTACGGTGGGCCTTTTGAAGTTTTAGGACATAATTTCTTCTGGATGACGCTGGCGTAATTAACTTAAAGCGTGATAAGATACAGGACACATGATGACACCATTAAGCATCTTATGCGCCAATAGTAAGTTAAACATAATACATCTGCGTCCTAGGGGCCACAATTTTAATTGATTATACATATAAGAAAAATTATGGTCATAAATTAACATTGGACGACCCGTTCGATGGGCAGTTAAACGCAAAAGTCGATGCTGTGTACTTTCCAACATATTGCAAAGGTTATGCTGGTATGGAGACCAAATAGCGGAACAATATTCCAAGTGAGGATAGACACTATATTATGGTGTTAATATCCTTAATATATCTAGAGTCTCTATTTGTTTGAGATTAGCTCGAGGGAAGAGAGTCGAAAGAGCACCTTCTTGAATTTGTAACAAACAATGAGTAGTTTATTGTCACAAACTGTACACTAATAAATAAATGTAACAAACACGATAACGATTAAGAAGCAATAATTCGGGGCGCCGAATTATTGAGACACGATTCTTAAATCCGGAGCGCTGGTAATAATACAGTGGTTTTAATCTGGAGCACCCTGAGCTAGTTCGCACGTTGTAGACAAAGGTTCGATACGAATAGACGGAGACAAAGGCTCGTAGGCACCTTGCACAGCAATGGTCCTTTTACAGAGAGAGAGAGAGAGAGAGAGAGAGAGAGAGAGAGAGAGAGA
>NW_015374200.1:229782-235512 GCF_001272555.1 Dufourea novaeangliae | reverse complement strand
AGAGAGAGAGAGAGAGAGAGAGAGAGAGAGAGAGAGAGAGAGAGAGAGAGAGAGAGAGAGCGCACCCTGCCAGACAAAGACCTGGCAGTGGCTAGACAAGGACGAAGTTGTAACTATGCGAGGCGACCCACAGGTGGCAGTACTATGATTACCCGCGACGTAACTCCTTGTCTCCGGCAACGATTGCCGCATTCGACACGACAATTGTCGAACTTCGGGCGAGCCGCGCTGTACGAGCTCGCTGCGACAACGCTGGCTTCTCGGCGCGCATGACGTCATGCCGCGGCCCAGCCAATCCTTAAACACTATTAAAAAAACCCAACGTTTTGAATGCAATGCTGGTGATATTGAAGATGTGTCTAGTAAAGGAAAGGTTTGGCGAAAATGTTACGTAAGGTCACGAATATTATTAACAGTAGATAAAAAGGAGTCAATAAAAGTGTAATTAAACAGTGCATTGTGTTTTTTATGCGAGAAACGAATATACAGCATTTAGACAATAGTATGTCATTGTTACAGCAAGTGAGCGATATTATCTCTAGCGCGTCTAATCAATTGGCTTTATTCCCTACCTCGTTGCACTTTCTTTTGCCGTGGCTATTATACAAACTTTGGATTTCCATTGGAATGCGCGTAGTCTCCTCGTTTTGTTCCCTCCCCTCCCTCTGTTTCGCTTCGTCTCGTTCGTACCTCCCGATTTGGCAACAATCGCAAGGTAAGCGGATTATTTAAGGACTTTCCGTAGTGCATACTATGTAGGTATGTACATAGAAACCTTCGCTGCTACCATTTACCAACACGTGCGGCCATGGGTGGCCAGGTTTTTCGCGAGGAAAAGAGTGCCCGTGGAGAGAGGGCGGCACTTTTAGCAAAGTTCCAGATAAATCGCATTTCGTCGAATCGTAGGAAAGAGGGCAAAATAAAACGTGGCTTTTATCGGCATTGTAATTGCTCTCATTCCCCTTCGCGGAACGACTTTATTCACATTCAATAAGGAGTTGCTCAAACATAAATTTACTTCTGTAATCGCTGGTTGTGTCGTTTATACGTTTTTGTACGAGCGTCAATCAATTTTATCCTGGTTCACGGTCTATGCATTGGAACGAAAATAGACATGTTCGAATGATTTATGTAATTGGAATATGATGAATATATTGAAGGAAAATGAAATTACACGTAACGATTTGATAAACATTGGTACATCATATATGATATTTTATGTGGGATGGATGATGGCGGTGTTACAAATAAAATAAAGAAATAGAATACATTGGTGTGTCGAACTATTGAATATTGGTTAATCAATTTTCTGTTTTCGACGAAACATAGCTGGTGAAAGAAACAGTATTTACACTCATCTACTTTTTAAAAATGATTTTATATTTACAAAATTTTCGAAACAAAGTTAATTCAAGAAAATTTCATCCAAACGTAATGATTTCTTTTCAACCACGCGGTAAATTGTCAGCTTTCAAAATATGATTACATTTTACAAGTTAGGAGCAGTGCTTTGTGTTGAAAAACGAATATAACAGCATCTACTGCAGAAATCCGACATTACTTTTGGATCAACTCAATAGATTTCTACTTCATGTTGCACTGATGTATAAAAAAGTAGCATATTTCAGATTTTTTCTTATATCTTCAATAACTTAAAAAAATGCATATTTGATACACTCTATGTATTTTTATTTTTTAGATGTTTAACGTCGCATCAACTTCTTGTTCATTAGCGACTCTTTAGATTAAATTATATTTCTTTGCATAGGTTGGTGTCCTTTAGGAATTTTACGATGTCTTCTATGTGGTCCTGTAACGTTAGGACTAAAGGGGAGTTTAGTTTGTATTTCGCTCTTTGATTTTGGTATTCTCACATGTGAATAAGAGCTGGTTGATTGTCAACGCTTGGCTATATAGGTTACAAAGGGGTGGTTCCGTTTTCTTGAGTACGTATGTATGTGTTATTTTGCCGTGTCCTGTTCTGAACCTTGTTATAATTACTCTTTCTTTTCTGGTCATGTTGTCTGCGAGCATTTGTTTAAATACGTTCTGTACAACGTCGTGAGTTTTTGCTTTTCTTGTCGTTGTACATATTCTGTTCCATTCTTCTTTTCCGATGGTGTGTAGTGAGATGGCAAGATCTTGATACGGGATTGGTGTTTTAATTTCGTTTGTTGGGAGGGATGTTACCACTTTGGCAGCTTTATTTGCTTTTTCGTTACTTACTATTCCATGGTGGGAAAAGGAAAAAATTTTGTTACCTAACCCATGTGATGATTATGCTTTTGCCCTCGTTGTTAAGTTCTGCGTAGGTCTCTTGAATGTTTCGTATGATTTCATGTTTGTTTTTGCTGTTTGAGTTTTCTGTGGCGTTGATCATACCTATAGAATCTGTATATGTATATAATGGTCTGCTGGAAGTTATTTGTTTGTATGTGACAGGGCTTCTAGGACAGCATATGCTTCGGCTGTAAAGATAAATGCGGCTTTGGGAAAGCGTTGGTTTTTAGTAATATTGTCAGAAATGAAGACGAATCCAACTCCCTGGTCTGTTTTTGATGCGTCGGTGTATATTTTCTTCTAATAGGGGTATTTGTTGTCTGTGTTCAGAAAGTCGGTTCTGTGTTCTATGTTATTTTATTTATTTTGCGGGTTTTGTTAGTTCCGTGTTTATTTCAGGGATTTTTATGGTCCAAGGTGCAATTTTTCCACAGTTGCGTATGATGATCGATGTCTCTGTAACTTCTGTTATATTCGAGTATTTGGCTAACCTGATGTAGAACAGAGGTGGCAGTTTTGGTCTTTTTGTATGTAGAAGTGCGTATCTGCGTGTGAATACCGTGTTGGAGGTGGGATTGTTTGGGGTAGAGGATAATTTAGCAGCATATTTTAGGCTCAGAAGGTCTCTTCTTTGCTCTAGTGTAGTTTCTTTAGCTTCGAAAAGTATACTGTTTATTGATGATGTGCAATAGCTCCCAGTGCTTAATCTCAATGCGGTGTTTTGGATCGGGTCTATTATTTTTAATGTACTGTGTTTCGCTGAGTTGTATACTATTGAACCGTAGTCAATTTTGGAACTAATCAAGGTCTGATAGGTTTTAAGGAGATTTTTCAGTTTACGTTTGCTAATAACTTGATGATGCTAGTTTTTTGTCAGCATGATTGCTTGGTGTGTTTCATCTGTGGTACCTATTTTAGCTTGCGATCGAAGGTGAGTCCTAAGAGTTTTATGCTGTTTACTTCTTTTAGTTCGGTGTTCCTCATGTATAGCTTAGGTGGGTTTCGGTGTGGTTTCCGTTTCCTGGAAAAGGTAATGTTTTGGCGAATATTTGAGTCTTATTTGTTCTGCTTATGTTAGAAGTTCGTTTATATTTGTTTGTAATAGTTCTGTTGTTATGGTTAGGTTCTCTCCAGTACAGGTTAGCGTTAGATCGCCTACGAATCCAGAGGAGGGTCGCCGGCCGCTCGAGCCGGCGGACCCCGTGGAGTGGTCCGCCGAATGGGGGGTCAGCGACGGGGAGCTCGCCGTGGCCGTCGCGCACCTCGGAGGCCGTAAAGCTCCGGGGCCGGACGGCATTCCCGGTAGGGCTCTGCGCCTGGCCCTGCGCGTCCTCGGGCCCCGGCTCGGGCGGCTGCTGGACGGCTGTCTGATGTCGGGGCGGGTCCCGCTTCTATGGAAGCGGGCGAGGCTGACCCTGGTCCCCAAAAAGGGAAAGCCCGCGGGTGACCCTTCGGCCTATCGGCCGATATGCCTCCTTGACGAGGCGGGCAAGGTGTTCGAGCGTGTGCTCGCTGCCCGTCTCTCGAGGTGGCTGTCCGTCGGTGGTTCCGGACTGGCGGACTGCCAGTACGGTTTCCGCGAGGGCCGGTCGACGCTAGACGCCGTCGACCATGTCCGTGCCCTCGCGGATCTGGCGGTCTCCCGGGGGGGGGGGGGCACTGGCTGTGTCATTGGACATAGCCAACGCGTTCAACACCCTCCGCTGGGACGCGGTGCGCGGGGCGCTCCGGGACCACGGAGTGCCCCCGTATCTGCGGGCCGTCCTACGGGACTACCTGACGGACCGGTCGATAGAGTACCCCTGTCGAGGGGGTGCTCTCGTGAGCCGGAGGGTCTGCCGAGGAGTTCCCCAGGGGTCCGTGTTGGGCCCGCTGTTGTGGAACCTGGGGTTCGACTCGGCGCTGCGCGGGCCCCTCCCCCCCGGTGTGCGTGTCGTGTGCTACGCCGACGACACGCTCGTCATCGGGCTGGGGAGGGACGTGGCTAGGGTCAGCCGCCTGGTCGAGGTGGCGGTGGCCACGCTGGCCAGGGGAATCCAGGGGCTGGGGCTGAGTGTGTCGCCGCCCAAGACGGAGGTGGTCCTATTCCACGGACTGCCTCTGTCGCGGTGGGCGCCCCAGGCCTGGATTCGGGTCGGGGATACGGCCGTCCGGGTCGGGGAGAGGCTGAAGTACCTCGGCCTTGACCTGGACGGTCGTTGGAGATGGGAGGGCCACTTCGGCCGCCTCGTTCCCCGGATCGAGGGCGTGACGACCCTATTGGGTCGTCTTCTGCCCAACCTCGGGGGTCCGGGGGAGGGGGTCCGCCGCCTTTACACGGGTGTGGTGCGGGCGATGGCGCTCTACGGGTCCCCCGTATGGGCGCCCAACCTGGCGACCTGCCGGCGCGGCCGGCAATTGCTGCGCAGTGTCCAGCGCCGCATGGCCGTCAGGATCGCCCGCAGATACCGCACCCTGTCTCACGAGGCGGCGGTCGTCCTGGCGCGGGTCGTGCCGTTTGAACTCCAGGCGGTGGTCGACGCCGAGGTCTATCGGCGTCGGCAGGCACACCGCCGGGAGGGCATCGACCCGCCGCCCGAGGCGGTCGAGGGGTGGAGGCGAACCGTTGGCCGGCTCGCCAGGGAGGCGTGGCGGCACCAGCTGGTGATCAGCGGTGCCGCCAGACAGCGGGCCGTGGGGGCGGTCCTACCCGTGTTTGATGCATGGATGGACCGCCGCCACGGCCGATTGACGTACCGCCTGACGCAGGTGCTCTCCGGACATGGTTGTTTCGGGGAGTACCTGTCGAAGGTCGGTGCTGAGGAGACGCCTGGCTGCCACCAGTGCGGCGCGGAGCTCGACTCCGCGCAACATGCACTGGAGGAGTGGCCGGCCTTCTCCAGGGAGAGGCGGGCACTCCGATTGGCGGTCGGGTGGGACCTCTCGCTCCCTGCCGTGGTCGCTGCCATGGTGGAGAGCGGGTGGTCGTGGAGGGCGGTGTCCTTCTTCTGCGTGACCGTGGTCTCGCGGAAGGAGGACGACGAGCGGGGTCGGGAGATAACCGACCCCGCTCGGATCGCGAGGAGGAGGGCGAGGCGTGCCGGGGGTCGGCGGCTGGCCGCCGCCCCGTCTGCGGGGGGGCCTTTGCCCCCTGAGCCCTCCCTCCTCTCGGCCGGTCGCTGGGTGACCGGCGTGACGCGGCGGCCCCGCGCGATTAGCGGGGTCGGGCCCCTGGGCCCGCCTGCCTGTTGCGGGGTCGTCGGGCGCATGGATGTGCCCGCGTCGATGCCGCCGCCGGGGGGGGGGACGTTTGTTCCTCCCGGCGGTGCGCTCTCTTTTTCCCTTGTGGGGCGGGGGACAGAATACGCCCACGGTAATCCCTGCCTGTCGTAAGAGGCGACTAAAAGTGACTGTTGGGATCGCGGGACTGTGGCACCCGCGGTCCGGCGGGGGGGGGGGGGGGGGGCCGCC
>NW_015374200.1:217661-229653 GCF_001272555.1 Dufourea novaeangliae | reverse complement strand
AAAAAAAAAAAAAAAAAAAAAAAAAAAAATAGATCGCCTACGAATAGGTTACCGCGGATAAGCGGTTTATGTTTTTAAATATGTCCTTGATTCCGACTAAAAATAATGTGACGCTGAATACGGCGCCTTGTAACACACTGTCTCGGATGACTGCTGTGTTGGAGAGGGTTCTGTCAGTTTTTACTTACATCGTTCTGTTTTTTTAAAAGTTTTTTTTTATAAATGCAAGCATGTAATCATTTACTTTTAAATTGGTGAGAGCGTCAATGATTCTTGTTTGTGGGATTGAGTCATACGCTTCTTCGATGTCGAGACATACTGTTACAAGATGTTCGTTGTTTCGAAAAGCATCACATATGCTAGTCTCGATATTGATGAAGGCGTTGATAGTTGATCGATATTGTCGGAATCCGAATGCCTTGGTACTAGGCTATTGTTAGTGTCTGGAAACCATCTAAATCTTCTGTTTATGATTTTTTCTAATATTTTACATATGTAGTTTGTTAATGCGATCGGTCTGTAGTTTGGTGTGAAATTAATGTATTCCAAAATGTTTGCATATTTTGAGTTTTTTAAGTACATCGTTAGGAAAAACATGTCGAAGCTGCGTTATACTCTTCTGTTTAATGCGTTTTTATTTGTAAAGCACGGCGAAAATGTGCAATGTTTGAATTGTGTGTTTTTACAAGTATAAGGATTAAACTGAGCCGTGTTGCACTGAAACTCGTAGAAAGTTACGTTTTTACCGAGTGATCCTTCAAATTTATTTTGCAAATGTTGAAAATCCACAAAATGTAGAATTTATCTAGAAAAAGAATAAAGCATGAAGATTTCAGATAATCTATGTAAGAAGTTAATAATGTAAAGAAATTTCAAATCAAGACTAGATTTACATAATTAGTACCATGTTTTTCGACGATGTAGTTTTTCGTACAATTTTACTTGTAATTTTGTTGATGGAAATTTTGTTGTTGAAACTTGTTTATTTATTACTGCAGTACTTGTTAAACATACCCAAATAATTGAAATCATTTTCAGATTTTTCAGGAATTAGCTATATTTTCCTAGCGAGATTGGCAAATATAAGAAAATAAAACTTACTACGAGTTTTACGTCGCATCGACCTTCAGGTCATTAGCGACGGCTAGGACCAGTTTTTTACATTTCTATCCGATTATATATTATGGTAGATTTTGATGTCCTTTAGGTAGTTCAGGGTGTTTTCTATCTGTTTCTGTGATGTCAGAGCTTCAGTCGATGTTATTTTAAATTTTTGCCTCTGGGTGTGGTATCTTCTGCATTCGAATAGTAGGTCGTTGGTCGTGATGATTTGTTTGCAGACGTTGCACGTTGATGGTTCTGTTTTTTTCTTCAGTAAGTACTCGTGTGTGAGTTTGCAGTGTCCTGTTCTAAGCCTGGTCATGATTATTTTGTCTTTCAATTGTCGGGGAATACTTGATGTAACCAAATGCAGTTGAAGGTTTTTAAGAGATGGTTGATGCCGATTGGTGGCAGTTCTTTCAGCAGTTTGTTAGGTATATTGTCAGGCCCTGGGGCGGAGTTTCTGGCGGTGCGGAGAGTTTTCTTTAACTCTTCTAGAGTTATGGTTGAATTTAGGGTGGATACAGAGGCGGGTTCTTCTAGGTGACTGTTGTTGTTTTTTGGGTTTGTGTGATTTGTCGTGGGTGTGTGGATTGTTTCGTCGTAGCTTTTGTTCATTGAGTTTTTTTGGATCGTCCCTGCAAGGGTGTCAGCTATGTCCTGTGGGATAGTTATATATTCGTTATCACCTAGGTCGAAGAATTGAATTTCTGTGTTGGATTCTATTCTATTAATGTTTCTGATTTTTCTCCACAGGGTATTTGTTGGGGTTTTGCTCGTGATAATTGAAATATATGATTGCCAAAGTTTTCTTTTACTTTCTTTTATTGTCTTGCGGAATTTTGCTCGTAGTTTTTTGAAGTTCACTAGGTTTTCTGCTGTTGGTTGTCTCTTTGCTTTATTAATGGCCTTATAGCTTTCTTTCATAGCTACATGACACTCTTCGTTCCACCAAGGTGTATTCCTTTTTTTTTGTACTTGTTGGCTTTATTGGGCCAGATGATTCCTGTGCTGCCGCTTTAATAGTTATTTCCAGTAGTTCGATTTCTTGGTTGATGTTATTGGGATCGATTTCACGATTTGAAGTTTCTTGGAGGGTGTTGGATATTATTGTTTAGTATATACACCAGTCTATTTTTTTGATGTTCCATTTGGTGGTGGGTTTAATTTGTGGTTGCGGGATAGAATCCAAATACGTGACTTTTATGGGGAAGTGGTCACTGTCGTGGAGGTCTTGTAGGGCTTCCCATTCAAGGGATTGTGTTATTTTGCTGCTACATAGTGTTAGATCAATTGCACTCAATTTACCAGTGCTTATTGTAAAGTGCGTTGGGTTACCTGAGTTAAGCAGGGCGATGTCTGGGTCTTCTAGTAATTTCTCAATCATTTTTCCGCGGCTATCTGTATTGTACGAGCCCGAAAGGTGGTGGTGGCTATTAAAGTCGCTCATTAGAATGAATGGTGTAGGGAGTTGGCTTATGAGTGTTTCTAGCTCGACTAGGTTTAGGGTGTGGCTATTTGGGATGTATATATTGCATATGTGTATCTTACTTGGGAATAGGATCGTGACCGCAATTGCTTCTAGGTTTGTGTCTAGCGGGATTTCAGTAGCGTTGAATTTTTCAGATACTGCGATGAGTACTCCCCCACTTACATGGTTATTGCGATCTCTATTTTTGCTGAAGTTGGTAAACCCGTTAAATCTCGGCTGGTGGTGTTTTTTAAAGTTTGTTTCTTGTAAACAAATGATGGTTGGGTTGTATTGTTTTAGAAGGAGCTGTAGTTGTTCGTAATGTGTGTAGAAGCTGTTTATGTTCCACTGAATTATGTATTTCATTTGTGGTTACGGGGAGTCACTCTCTACTTCTGATGTCCAGTTAGTGGTTGTTAGTTTTTTCCTTGAATTTCTGTGTAATTTTTTTGTGTAGTCTGTGTAGCCTGTTTATCATGCTTCGGTCCTTAAGTAGAGGGAAGATTTTTGTTATCATTTCAGTTAAGGCTAAGGTGTTGGTTGTGTATGTTTTGGAAATTTCTATTGGGTTGGATGCTCTGATTGAATTTTCTAGGAAGCTTTTGAATTGAATGTAGTTTAGCACGTGGTTGTTTCCTTGGTCTTGAAAGTAATTTTTGGCAGCTTCCAGCATGTCGTCGATTTTGTCCAGCGAGAAGGCAGGAGATAAAGGGCGTTTTGTTTTCTTAGAGGATGGTTCAGAGTTTCTATGGGGTTTTTTAAGTATTGGATCCGGTGTATTAAATTCTAGATCGTTTAGCTTTACTGGTTTTGTGTTATTTTCTTCTGATGTTGTGGATAGCGATCTTTTGTTTCTTGTTTCATCTGCATTCGAGTCTATCATTGTTATTTCTCTGTGTTCTATTGTGTGTGGGGTATCTTGTGTTATTAATTCTGTATGTTGGAGTGTATTTAAGGGTTCTGTTTCCACTTCTTTAGGATGATCGTTGGTGTGGGGGGATGGGGAACGTTGTGAATTTGGGTTTGCTTGCAAGTTGGTTCCGTTTGGGGTTAAGATGTCCTTCTTGGTTGCAATTAAAACATGTCTGTTTCATTGTGGTGGCGAATATTCTGTACGTGTTATTTTCTAATGTGACTGGGAAGGAGCTCGATATTTTTTTTGCATCTTCTGGATCTACATAGACTTGTCTTCTGAAGCTAAGTATGTGCGACAGGTTTAGGTCAGCAATTCCCGCTGTTAGTGGAGTTATGTTTGAGTATAATTTGATGCTGTTCCTTCTAAACACGTTTTCAATAGATGAGTTTGGAATTACAGGTGCGATATTTGATAGTATGATTCGTTGGGCCGGTAGCACCATTGGGCGGATTTCTATGTTTGCATTATTTATTGATACTGTATTGTGTTTGGAGGTTAGGTCTGTGACCGTTTCTTTGCTATCTAGGTACATACAGATTCTTCCGTTGTAAATCCTTGATAAGTATTTTATGGTTTTGGGTCCTATTATGTTTCCAATTGTTCTAGCGTATTCTTTAATTGTAATACCATCCAGTGATTGTAGGATGATGGCTTGGTCTCGGGTTGGGGTATAGTCCTGTTTCGCTACGTGTGCGTATGAGCTTTTGGTTTCGGTCATGTTGGGTTTTTGAGTGTTTTGGCTCTCTTCCGTTTGGGTGCATTGGTTTTTGTCGAGTTGGGAGGGATGCGTGGATTGGAATTTGTCACTGTATTGGTTCACTTCCTGAGACATGGTGATACGTACAGTGTACGTATACCCGTGTCGAAGGCTTATGTAGTGGTGTTTGTGTCACCGCTGCTACTTTGTTCACAGCACAGCACTCACTAACACCTGAAGGTATGGCACACGTCGCGGTACGAGCTATTAGTAAACACGTCCGATTCATTCGGCTGTCGGAACACGACTCTTATCGATAGTTATAATACTATGTAAAAGGACTAACACAAAAATTTCATATTAATTTGAAAATATGATGGTAATTACAATTTTTGTTGAGGATACTACTGATTTCAATCATTTTTTAAAATATTAAGTCACATGCGATACAGATAGTTCCAAATTTTCACTGTTTTTTCTAGAATCGTTGATTTCGGTAGTCCATTGATAAATATAGTATTTTTTCTACAACATCTTCAAGGCTTCATCATACACGTTCAATAAGATTGAGATTATGTGATTGAGAAGGTGTCGATAAAATGTGACATGTTATGTAGGGAACTCATAAAAAAATGATTTCTGTGAGAACTGTGGTTGTAGATGTAAAATGAAATGAAACAAGATGTACGAACATGAAAAAACCTATGTTTAACAAGAAGGATGTTATAATTAGACTGTGAATTTTATGCATTTGTACGATTTGTAACTGTTGATATCGTTATGAAAGGGAGTCTGTAATAACATTTTAATAAATTCGAATTGATTAAAAATTTGTATAGTATTCCAATAAAAAAAGTATTCTTGTTTTTCATTTCTGTGATTGCGAATTTATTCTAGGAATATATAAATTTGCATAAACGCTACTAAACAGGTTATAATTCTATATCATTATTTTGAAATAAGGGTTAATCATTTTGTAATAAATATTTGTGCTCTTAGTGTTATTGCATCATGTTTTTTAGAATATTCTAGTTGTATTAATCTCTATTAATATTGTATACTGTCTCATAATTGTAATTTTAAAATCTTATTACATTTCCTGTTTGTAGTCTTGTATTTTATATACATATAATACATCGTAGTATGTTCCCAATAACTTTCCCCTGCAAAATATAAAATTAGGATTTCCTGAAGCAATGATATGTGAACATTACAAACTGTAAATTTGTATCTCCATAAATATTATTGTTAGTAAGTATACATATATTAAATATCTCAGGAAGTTTCGTCTGAAGTGTCTATCACAACTGTAACGTCAATAAGAGTCAGAAGTGACCCGATGTTGGTACTTTCTATCCCCACCAGACAGTCGGTTTGTATTATCTACAGTACCAGATATAATTATAACAATTTAACCGTAATAATTCGTTAAAGATCAATTTCCTTAGCATATTCTGTATTAATTACCGACGGGTATAAATTTTACGAAGATAATAGATATTTACGAAAATAACGTTTAAAGAAATCCATACTCTTCATTAATTAATAGAGAAACTGCTAAAGAAATTAATGTACACAAAATGATTAATGTCAAGTAGTTATAGTTTTGTCCGATACTGTATTTCGTATAATCTTTCATAAGGGCAGAAATTTGAAAATTTTTACACTTTTCGAAAAATAAATTTAATTTCTAGTTTTCTGGAAGTATGCGCAGACTCGTTGGTGTACGCGACGTTTCATTTCGTAACAGTATCTTGGTAAAGAACTCAGATATGTCAGTAGTAGAGAATCCGAAAAGACACGTAAACATAGAAACATTTGTATATCTATCTTCATTCGTATCTTCGCGTCTGAGCGTTCTGATAGCAGCTATTCCCACCCTGTCCTGTCCCTTTGCTAACGTTCTTCTATTCGACAAGAATATACGAAGCAGCTTGTGCTTTATCAAGATTGCTCCGCCATCGAGACTGTCCTAGTATTACGCAACAGGATTTGCGTGTTCATACATTCGGCACTCGATTCTCTTTTATCTTCGATGCATTCCGCGTAATGCAAGCAATGTTGTCTTGCGTTCAGATTGATCACTGAGATTTCATGACGTCTGTTAACCCCTTCGCATCGGAGGACGAGATATCTCGCCACGTGATTTCGTTCATGATAGGCTTTGGACGAGATATCTTGCAACGCAATCTCTTTCATGCGATGCTATGTAAGAAATATCTCGCGACACAAAATCGTTCATGCAACGCCGTGTACGGAATATCTTGCGAAGCAACACCGTTCGCGTGCTGCTTTGAACGAAATACCTTGTGTTCGCGTTCCCGTTTTTCAATGTTTACAACTGAATGTCACTCATCGGTTGCTTTAGAGTTTAGACGATGGTATTCTGCTTCTACATTGAGTTCATTATAACAGTTTTCACGGAGCATTCCGTAAGTGTAGTCATCATGTTGCGATGATTTAATAAGAATCGCATTATGAAAAAATAAAATCATTAGTTTCTAGAAACAAAACATTTTCTTCATTTGACATTCCTAACCTTTTCTACATTCACATTCACAGTAACCTACAAATTTATTTTGATGCAAATCGTTGGACGAGATATCACACGTTGTAACAAAAAGGCATGCGAGATATTCCGTACACAGCGTCGCATAAACGACTTTGTGTCGCGAGGTATTACCGTACATAGCATCGCATGAAAGACACTGCGTTGCAAGATATCTCGTCCAAAGCATATTATAAACAAAATCACGTGGCGAGATATCTCGCCCTCCGATGCGAAGGGGTTAATATATCCGTGGCACTTTTACTAAGACAAGAATAAATAATTGTTACACGTGATGTCTTTTTTTCTAAAGAGTTACTTTCTGCAAGGTGATTGATGAGACTTTATTATTTAGTGCATAGCAACTGTTCGAATAATAAATAATCAATTATTTTCAATCGATAAGATTTGCAAGAAGAATTAAGACTTAATACTTTAATTAACATTAATTACTAAATCTGCACGGTGTAGTAATGTATAATGTATTACGATTAAAATTGGAAAAATATATAGGTGATACAGGTTGCTCGGTAAATTTTTACATCGAGAAGATGTTATACAATAATAAAATCGAGATACACAGCAAAATACTTTTGCACAAACATTCGTTATTGAGAAATCGAGGTTAGGAACTCGTCTGCTACTACTCATTGCTACGTGTAAACGCAGCTTGTTAGACTCCCTGTTATACAATTTCGCTTCAACTGGTCATCGACGGGTCTAGTACATAGCTAGTTTTCTGTACTTTAAGATTATATACCAGTACTTCAATCAGTGTCATAATAATGTTGATAGCTGCCTTCGCGATTCATAGCTACTAGATACTAGACGATGTTACCAAAAAGAATTTTATTTCTATAACTATTACGACCAGTTCAGACGATACAGTTTTTTGACCGATTCGATACTCTTGCCGAATCGGTAATAGCTGAAAGCACTATTCACACGTACAAACAAAAGAAGTAAGCGTACGAGTGAGAGTTTAATTTTCGGTGAAGATACGGAATCGTATGAATGCTGTTTTATGATTGATTCGGCAATATTACCGAATCGGCCAAAGAACCGTATCGTCTGAACTGGCTATTACAGATGTTTATAGAACGAGAAAACTGTCTAACAATAAGTTAGGTTTGTATTGGAATAGGAGACAAAAATACTACAAAGATCTTACTTTATATTTTACTACTGCGTAATATTATAATATTATATAATGCGTTTATTATATTATTAATTGTTCACTAAGTATATTCTATCAATAGCCAATTTATCGAAAGTTCTCATTTTCTTCCTTTTATCCGTATGTAAATTACAATTAACGAATAATTAGTACATACACATACAATCAGACACTTGAGACGCCCATTATAAAAGGATAACACAAAAAGCAAAATTACAAGTAGTTACGCTGGAACTGTGATGGAACGGAATTCGTGGCGACGAGGCAACTAACAAGAAGCAAACAGTAAGAGTGGCACTGATAAAAAAAAGGCCAGCAAATACGGATGTATTAACAAGAAGAAAGGTAGGCTGACACTGAAAGGCTGTAATTGGTGCACGAAACGTCGAGGCTCGCAGGAAGGAGCAGAACACGGCATAGAAAATGCTTAAGAACGGTAGCGCGAATAATGTAACGCCCTTTTCCTCCTTTCTCCGCTCGTCTTCGTAGGCATTACTTTTTCCGTTCCCTCCCCCGAGGACATGCCTGATAACGCGACCGACGGAGGAAGCATCAGGAACGGTGGCGTACGTCGTCTGGAGTGGAAAAACTGATTTATTGCTTCGCGGCATACGAAAGAAGTAAAATAACTCGACCTCTGCGGCGCACGTGAGAACTCGGTGACATTACCTCAATGCGGAATATTCGGATTTACGGGTGCGCGGACTTTTTCCGAAATAGTATATACATACCTATATCGCGCCGCCCGGAAACGGATAGAAGGTTCGCAAATCCGATGTTCCAATGATGGGCGATCACCGAACGGCCATAGTCCCAGACCTCGATCGTGAATTTTTCAATTTCGTGTTGTATGGACACTTTATTCTCTACCCTAATCGTCCGTTTGATATAGACTTTTTATTTTGGAAATACGACACGTACTGGAATACAAAATAGGGGAGGCAAACGTAACACGGGACGAACGTAACAACTGTTATAACACAAATTCTAATTGACCAACAATCGTATCTTTCCATTTTTATACACCAATTCCATTTGCCCTCCACCTTAGTTGTAGAGGTGCGACTGTCGGTTATCGGTAAATAGTCGATATCTCATTCATATTTGACGATATATCGAAAATACAGTGATTCCTCGATGAATGCGACACGAACAACAGTGTTATTTTCACCACTTAGCGGGAGGGGGGGGGGTCTCCCTCTGGAATCAATAAAAATGGAGTAAACAGAAGCTAAGCAGAGATTCGGCTTCGTGCAAAAAACAAATTTATGAGGGGTTGGAAACCTTTCCGCCTTGCTATGAATGCTGCCAAGCGAATACACGCGACTGAGGTAGAATGCAACACATTAATTGTAACAACCATTTAAAATTTATTTATTTTGGACTTGGCACAGAAGTTGCCAGCACTGATAAATATTTGACAGTCATAGTTCAAAGTTTTGGGAAATTTATTGCACCGTCTAGATTTCATTACGCGACTAGATAACCCTTTCTATTTATTATATTGAATTCCAAGTATCTGTTACAATGAAAACATTAGAATCTTACTCGTTGATATTGAAAATAGATAGTGTGTGCGTGTTATACTCGTATACCTACGCACACACATGGTCCTCGAAATTATATCTTTTAAACGTATTTACACATTACAAATTTTTTCAGACATAAGAACAAGATTACAGTGAAAATACACTAATATGTTGTCTGCAATAAATACAAATAGAAAAAAATAAATTTTGACAATTATCCATTCTTTTTTAATACAATTATTCCACTTCCTTTAATGGTTATTCCTGTCTTCGTCTTTTATTTCGAACCTTTGAGGCACCGTGTGGACATACATATATGTATGTACAACTATTCGCGAACATAAACAGGACATTTGGAAATAGTTGTTCATCTCGAATAGCTTGTATACAACTTGTGATCAGTTTGCGAACAGCTCACATACATCCGGCGAATAGGGATCGGTATAGGCGGATCGATAGTTCCAACACAGCTCGAAAGAGCTTCAGTGGAAGCATTTCAGAGAACTGTATCTTGCGAACAGTACGGGCACAGGCATTTCACAGGAGGAATGATTTAGGGATAATAGGAAGAATAGTAGGGATGAAGTCGACACTAGAAAGAGAGGACAGTAACTGGAGTCTAGGGTTGAATCGATACCGCCAAGGTATCGATACTTACTCGGTATCGAAACAAAAGTATCGATACCTACTTGTACCGAATTATATTTTCTTAATCTTAATACCCAACACAAAAGTTGTTTATACCTCGAGAAAAAATAAAATACAATACTATACTTTATATATTTATATAAATATTTAATATAAAGCATAATAAAACATATGTAGAAACTATATAAAATACACGTAATATATGATATATATAATAAATAAATATGTATGTATATATTAAGAGTGTATTACTAAATGTGTTTTCATTAATGAACTGAGTGTGTATAATGACATTTTGATCTACAAAGATATAACACACGTTTTGCACACTATTGGAATAAAAGTATGCACCTTTAGAAGACCCTTGATGGACTGTGGGAGATATCGTACCAAAGCACTAACTGGCGAACATTTTTTAGAAATCTTACGACCAGTACTATCAAACGAGCAAGAGAAATGAGCAGATTGACATTTCGGTTTTGAATCATGGTAGCCGATTCGTGTTATTGATTTATACCGAACTATCTCGGTCTTCTTTTCCGGCCGTTCGTCTCCTCGATATCTCACTGGTCTGAACATTTTATAGGGGGGGGGGGGGCAAAGATATGTCGTCAAAAGTATACCACCCTAATGCATGAACTCTGACCCTCACGATCTCGCTTACGGTAACGTGATATCAGTCTTGTCAAACGAACGGAGCTTCATGGTTTCCTTTATTATGGAAGTATATTTCACGATTGTAATAATTCCGTGTATAATAACAACGTTCGTGAAAAAAACATATTTTCACAAGCAGGAAGATTTCTGCTAATTTACCTATTATGACCTCGATATAGGTAATTTTTTTTATTTTCACCAGGGATAACTGGTGTAATTGACGTTCTTGCTACATGCATCTGCTTTAAATAAATTCTCTGATCTAAACCATATTTTCCGTCCTGCTAATTTTCAAATATATTTTAGCAGCCCTTATATGAGTAACTGAATACCAACATTTGCTGCGTTTTCTTTCGTCGAAAAGCCTCGTGTAATCAACGGGCCGAAAACACTATTTACATTAAAATAATAAGCAATAAAATAATACATAAAAAATTCTGATAATAAAAGTCCTAAGGCTGTGATACACAAAAGTATTCGTGTTATGGAATAAGGGAGCAACCACTTTAGGTATATGTATTTAGATATAGCTGTAGTTTGCGACACTTCGTTAAACTCACAACGGATAATACGGAACTGTCCACCTCCGATTTTGATGAAACTTCGTATGTCTGTTAAGCAGTCAAAAATAAGGGATACGTATTTTGTTTTATCGGTTGAGATGCGACTTTAACCACCCCTCGAAGTTTCGATTCAAAATTTTTTTGTTATAAACAAATTATATTTTGGACAATTTGTTAACATCATATTATTCTACATAAAAAACCGCAAACCTCGTCCATTAGAAGTTTTCATATATGTCCTCTGGTTTTCGAGATAGTACTTTCAGGTCGAAACTTCGAGGGGTGGTTTCACCCCTTAAAGTCGCGTCTCAGCCGATAAAAAAATACGTATCCCTGATTTTTGACTGCTTAACAGACATACGAAGTTTTATCAAAATCGGAGGGGGACACTTCCCTGCCTTCTCTCGTCAGTGATATTTTTCCCATATCATTACTTGTTGAATTCCAAATCAATATATTCTATTTTTTTAAGATAGTAGATTCGATTTAATGAAAGTTTGCCGAGTGGAAGACGATACATTCGTATAATTGTTACGTCCCGCGTTGCGGTCGTTACTTTATTTATATTTTCGGGTCCTGGCTCTTTTAAGGTGCTAAAGCACGCCCTGTCTAAACTTACCGGTGATGTACGTGATTAGGATATGGAACGGGAGGGATAGGAAATCACTCTCGTTTATAACAACAA
>NW_015374200.1:178407-217497 GCF_001272555.1 Dufourea novaeangliae | reverse complement strand
TGAGTGACCGCTGTCGCTCAGCTCGCCGTTACGCGTGAAGAAAAAGTAGACGAAGCAACGTCTAACGCGAGAGTCGAAACCGTGAGAAAGAAGAGAGGGACTAAAAAGACGCTTTGCCCGGTTTGGACAATCCTTTTATAATGTTTTCCCCCCTTCATTTATCGAAGAACGTGGGAGCTATTGGGTAGCAACCAGCTATCGTTCGTCGTGGCGGAGTTTAAGATCGCTGACGTTTCTGTCAGCGTTTCGAAGAAGGGCAACCTCGCCCGTTGCTTCCACGTGCCGCTGATTTGACGATTTTCGCTCGCTCTTCGCGTTGCGAAATAATAGGAGAAAAATATGCAATGGAAAGAGGTAATATTCCTAACCGGATGTAACATATGTATATGTAAACACCCTATACATAGGAACCATTATCAAATCGTATATTTTAAATTACAAATAAAGATGGTGGATTTAAAAAAGTGTTACTGAAGTACCTTCCTTACAAAAATATTGTTTTTTACGTTTTATTTACAATGCGTTCGTTCAAGGGATGCAAGAGAATTCATACCTGTTCCTATTAAAAAGGATACTTCCACACTACATGTGCGATTTCTCAAAACAAATGCGTAAACGGTTATTAAATAGAAACTATTATCTTAGAAAAATGGAATATATTAATTTGAAGTTCAGCAAATAGTAATAGGTACAGGATAAGTATTACTGCGTTTAACCAAATATCGTGGACTGTATAGGCACCAACAGAAAAGTCCTGTTTTAATCTCACAGGAAGTACGTTTCAAATTTTTATATTCCAAGTAACAATGCAAAGAGGATTCAAAACGTCCACGAAACAGGTACAATTTCGTTTTTTGCGTTTTAGGAGAACAGTGAAGAGTTTGCATTAATAAATTAGTCCAGCGCACGATATAACACGGTAACAATTCATCCGGCCAGCAATTTGCTACACGCAAAATAATCTACTCAACTCTTGATTATAGTAATTCCCTGGTAAAACGAAGCGTCAAATTTTCTGACCATCCTCGTGCCGGTTATTCGACTGTTATCGGTGAAACGTCAAGTAAGTGAAAGAAATAGAGGAGAATGAAGAGGGAAATATTAGTTTGTGATCAGCAATTAGGACGATTTTATGATATCTTTCCTAAAGACTTGAAGATATGGTTACTCCGCCGCTCTATAAGATAGTTGTTAGGGAAAACGAAGTTCCCGGGATCTAAGTATTGGGTCATTACGTATGAAACTTGACAAATAGGACATAACACCTTCACTTTACCGATTTAAGCTAAATGAGCCAAGATGGAAGCACTGAATATTGATGTCAATTCACCCGTATTTTGAGATCGATCAGACCCTATGACGGCTCTCAAGTGATCATTATCCATCATCGACTCTGATTTTCCACGTGATTCATTGGTGAGGTTGAAATTGTCATCTTTAAATCTTTTGAATCAATTGTTCACAGTGGCTTTAGTGGTGGATCCTTCATAATGTTGACATTACAATCTGTCCCTAACTCTGACTTTTCCATAATTTTACAAAACTTGTTCAACCAATAAAACTAATGAAGATATTTTAACAAATAAATACGACTTATGAGAAGCGAAGATGCATCTTTCAAACTAACTTAACCAAACGCTGAAAGGTTGCGCCTAACGAGAGATAATAAAGGTCAATGTTTGTCTTTTGAGATTTGTTAAGCTTCATACTTAACGACCCAATAAATAACTGTAAACACCGATTTTATATCCCACAAATTAACACGAAATACTCGCAGCGGTTAAAGTGAGAAATCTTGTGTGCGTTTTGTAGTCTACCTAGCCCCTGTTACAAGTGAAAACCCATAGGTGCCCGTTTTTGATTTAGCCAAGATACAGGGCATCAAATTTGGTAAAAATATTAAGTGAAGTATACCCTAAAAATTTAAATTACGTAGTCTAGTATTGCCCTAATAATATAAGTAATATTTATTTCAAGCAGAAAGGAACAACTACACTTTTGAATCCGAGCTAATATTTTACAATTGTTCTAATACTTCAGCTATTTGGTCCGACTATCCATCCGTAATTCACATGAGCGTAAAACGAAGCCTCGAACGCAATTTCATCATTGTTTGACATGTAGAATCCACCCTGTAAAATTACCTCACATTTTTATTAACGCCCTGTAGATAGCGCACAATAAAGAATATGTGCCCCGTAACTAGCACCGACAAAGATCGGTCGAAGGTGGCTGCCTGACACGTTTGTACATAGACATACAGGGTGTAACAGAAATGTTGGAGCACCGGGAAATGGGAGATTCGCGAGATGATTTGAAACAAGTTTTTCCGTAGCAAAAATGTTATCCGAGGTTTTGTTAACGAGGTATAAAGGAAAAACCCCGACCAATCAGAGCGCGAGTCTGCCGGCCGAGTTCCCGCAGTAACGTGGGCTACCAATCGCAGCGCGTAGCCAACGTTACTGCGGGAGCCCGGCCGGCAGACTCGCGCTCTGATTGGTAACGGTTTTTCGTTAATATCTCGTTAACAAAGCCTCGGATAACATTTTTTCTAAGGAAAAACTTGTTTCAAATCACATCACGAGTCTTTCATTTCCGAGTCTTCCCAACATTTTTGTTACACCCTGTATGTATGTATATAATAGACTGCACGGTCTTATGGTAGGGATGAAGTCGGTACTAGAAAGAGAGGACAGTAACTGTAGTAACTTTCCTCTCTTTCTAATGGGGCTGTTGGTGGGGGATTCTCTTACGGATATTGCGGAGACTTTACATGCATGCAGCGGTCCTTCTCCTCATCGCCCTCCAGTCGCTTTTTCCCCTCCGTATTATACATATATGTCTATGCGTTTGTAGCGCCCATAGACTTTACATAAAAGTTAAAAATACCACGAGGTTTACTAAGTTTATACATAAAGTTTAAAAAATTGCATAAAAATTAAAACATACTGCATAAAAGTTAGTAATGAAAATGGGAAAAGGAATATAAAAGGAAACAGTTGATTAAATTAAAGTATTTTATTCATAAGCATATTAGTAGAATGTATGTGTGGGGTGAGAAGTAAAATAGAGATCGATGACCATGCTTCCGTGCCCCGTGCTCGGAGGGTTAAACACTCGTGACCCTTGAAAACTTGTAACTCCTTTTTTTTTTTTTTTTTTACGCGGGGGAAATGCATTATGCATACCTCGGAGTCCTGGGGTGGGACTCCGAGGTAGTGTGGGACTCTCACCCACTAAAACCCGCTAGTACCACGCGGACGAAAACGGCTGTCGACCAAATGTCGAACCTTCTGACAACGAGATTAAAAAAGAGAAATAACTGTATACAATGAGTAAATGAAAGTTTTCTTCGATAGCAATAGCCGCTGTGACCGTGCAGAAAAAATATAAAATTAGGGAAGTTATTTCTAAAGGTCTTTCGTACGTATAAGATTCTTAAATTAATATCTTCCAAGCTTTCATTTCACTGTACGTAACATATTAATGTAATGGATTTAAAATAAAGGTAACATCTAATTGTAAGAATAATTTTTGTATATATAAGAGAATATGTATTTGTGTAATATAAAATTTAAATATTAAAGAGGAATAAATACATCAACCATTTTTGTAAAATGCTTCTTAAATTAATATTTTCGAACCTTTCATTTTACTGGCAATTTACAAAATGAAATTATACAATAATTAAAAATAAAAAGTAAAACTGTCGCATCAGGATTCGAACTGGGTTTCGGACGGGGTTTCGGACGAGGTCTTCATCATGAGCGCGTAAGAGAAATCATGCAACTCTCCGCGTTTAGGACGTAAACTTTAGGTTGCTTGGGATTTGGGATTTTTGACCTGGCTTGGGCCACTCGACCGTCGCGTCGTAAACGTGTGACGTAGGACTTTTGCCGAGCACCCGAAGCAGAGCGCACACAGACAGAGATAGAAAACGCTTGTGTAGAATACCCTTGGCCCAAAGCTATTTATAGATTTACTCGAAGTTTTCGGATAAAGTTAAAAGTGAAAGATGAAAGTAACGGCAACGCTATGAGTGAAACGCCATGATTACAAAAAGTAACTTTTACTCATCGGATAATTCTCGTTGAATAAAGTTATTTAATCGACGCTCGTCGATAAAGTTACTTTTTTATTCAAGCTTTGAGTAACGATAAAAGATAAAGTATCTTTTATTCAAATAGTTATTTAAATAATTTTTGAACTAGTTAATGCCCATCTCTGCCAAAGACATATACAGGGTGTTCGACAACTAGTGGGAAAAAATTTAAGGGGTGATTCTTTGAGGCAAAATAAGACGAAAATCAAAAATAGCGAAATTGCGAAAAATGCTTCGTTTGTTAGTTATAAGCGTTTAAAAATTAACCGAAATCATGGCAATCCGCGCGCACGGAGTGTCAGCGGATCACGGCTCAACAGGGGCGTACAGTCACTTTAAAGACTCAACGACGTGCAGGAACAGTCGGTAGAACAGCTGTTTACTTACCTCGTAGAAGATGTCGATAACTTGTGCCCGCGGTATTTCAGTCGAATCCATTTCTATCGCATTAACTCTGATTACTCGATGAAATTCGCAAGAAATGTAAATATCTTCTTACAAATATTATCGAGTAGAGAGGGTTAATGCCCCCTTTAGTTGTCACGTATCACAATTGTCCTGTCCACGAGTATCCATGAAATTAATCCGCACACGCACGTACACCACAGAAGTCCGCGAAAAGTGTCCACACACACACACACACTGAGCCATTGTCCCGTCCGCGAAAAATGTCCATACACACTGCGCGATTGTCCCGACCGCGAAAAATGTTCACACACTGCGCGATTAAGTAGACCCGCGAGCTGTTCCTCCGTTGGGTTTAACACTCTATAGGTTATTCCTGAAATATCGAAAATTCGACTGTTCTACCGACTGTTCCTGCACGTCGTTGAGTCTTTAAAGTGACTGTACGCCCCTGTTGAGCCGTGATCCACTGACACTCCGTGCGCGCGGATTGCCATGATTTCGGTCCATTTTTAAACGCTTATAACTAACAAACGAAGCATTTTTCGCAATTTCGTTATTCTTGATTTTCGTCTTAGTTTGCCTTAAAGAGTCACCCCTTAAATTTTTTCCCACTAGTTGTCGAACACCCTGTATAGACGGAGCATAAGCTATCACTTTGCGCGAGGGGACTGTAGGATTGGAGGGGAAAAGATAGCGGTCGTTAGATATACGTCGGTTAGCTTCGGATGCATTCGGCTCGATTCGGCTCGTTATTAATGGCTGGTGGGCTATGTACCGTACTATTATTTAATGCTAATTAATTTAGTTAAATACGTGTATCTATACAAACTACATGACATACGGAATTTTTAACGTATAGTAAGTATATTCTTTTCATCTCTCATAGCATACATGTATATAACGTGATTGTATACCCGAATAGCACCGAAAAGGAACGAAGTTACCCGATTTATAACTAACCACCCTCGTACCGCGAATCTTACTCCCCCGCTCAGTTCATGCTCCGTCTATATATGTCTATGTAATGACATTATATGATTATGTATTATATTATTATGTAACTACATAATATGGTAACGCCACGAATCTACATGATACTACGTAGATCGCAAACGTAATATTGCATATCTAACAAAAGTGCTCACTTGTAGACTTTTAGGCGTAATGGCTTATTAAAAGTCACTTAAAAGTCATTTACAATAGAACAAACCGACGGTCGCTAAACTTTCAGTTTGTGCATGCGACTGGCCCAGAGTCAGGACTTAAATGAGAGAAAACTGAAAGGAAAGGACACGGCACGGAAGTGAAGGGGGTTGGGGTGGGGGCTGGAAAGCTAAGAAGCGAAAAGCGAAAAAGAAGTCGGTGTCAAGAAACGAAGTTCTAGTGTGATTGTACGGAGCAAGAGAAAGGGGGCGCGCAACTAGGCACATAATAGAGCCAGAATGGCGCTACAGAGACAAAGAGCGTAAGCTCAGGCAGTCGTGTTTCTTTATTTTACGCTTTTAAAGAGCCCGGGGATTAAAGGTCCGAGCCACTTGTTAAGGATGGGATTTTCCTTAGGAACTTGTTGTCGGGCTTGATCAAAAGCCGGGTAACGTGTTATAAATTGTCCAACACAGACACACATATTTCGACCCCGTCGCACAGTGCCGCAAGTCGTGTTTAAAAATCAAACAACTGAATTTCGTAGTTATATGTTTCTTCTACATGGAATTTAACGTAAATGTTTCTCAACTCCAAGAACATTGTAATCTAAAAATGTAAACGATGGATTAGGGTTAGAGCAGGTAACACACTACGAATAACAATTTGGTGGACGTTTGTTGTGTTTTGCGAGTATTTTTCTTTCCTTTTTTTATGAAAGTGAGCGGAAGGTGTCTTATTTTAATATTAATAATTAATGAATGCTCGTATTTAACGATACAGGTAAGTTCTAGTGATTCAAATCTTATTGCTTTTTTGTCGCATCTTCCACATTTCACAAGACATTAAAAAAAAAGAAAATTATAGGTTTTGTAATTTTTTTTACTAAAACTAGTCTTTTTATGTTTTCCAATTTAATATAAATTTTGTTTGCTCCTCAGTGGTCTGTCGAGAGCTTTTGTTTTTAAAATTTGGTAACCAGCAATCGAAAATCGACGAAGGCAGTGAAGATAATGAATAATTCAAAATTTATTGTCAATAGAAGTTATTTTAAAAATAGAATTATATTTTCTAATGAATTGTTAAATGTCAGAAATTAAATTTGTAGTGTGTAAATATGATTAACATATCAATCACCTCTAAATAAAATTGGTTTAACGAAACATTGATTTTGGATTTTGTTTCTCCATATACTTATTACACTGCGTGTCGTTTGAACATTGACTGAAAACACGGGAAGATGGTTTTCTTTGGGTTTATTAATGTTGCGCGGCGAAGCGTTTTAAAGGACTCGCGAACCGACTGCAATTCTGCATGAGAACCGATGCGATATTGTTCGTTCGCGTCAAAGGTAATTACAATTTAAAACGCTGCCTTCTTCCGTCTGGCACGAACAATGGGGGAGATAATCGGTTGGATTGAGTCGTTGTCAACAATGGGAAATCGACTCGACGTGAAAAAGCGTAATCTCGAACCGGGCCACGGTTGGGTTTATGGAAAGTTAACAACAACAACGGGGCTGCACAATTATCGAGTGAAAGTAGAGCGCAGATAAGTCTCTGGCCGTACTAGATTGGCATTCCCGGGGCCTCCAGTCGTTCTGCCCGAGATAGGGAAAGGAAAGGCGGAAAGAAAATAAAATCCTTCGTTGGCATTAAAACGTTCGGAATATCCAATTAGGAGGAGCCTTAAGAGATCTTCGGTGCGGTTACTGCTCGATATCTGAGAAAGCGGTTAGAATTTCGTTGGAAATAAATTGTAGAATAAAAATGTGTGACCTATTGGCGAAAATCGACGTAAGGAATAGGATTCTTTAGATAAAATGGGAATGAAACATTCGACACGATTTATGTTTTTCGTATTTTGGAGAATAAATACATGTTTTTTGCTGCGAGTAATCTTTGTAAACGAAACTAATAAAAATAAATTTTTTACGTTTTCTCGCTTTTTTTCGTTGAAATCCACTTTCAAGGAATAAAAATATGGGAGATCTAAAGTGGTCTTTAATTCAGAAAGATGTTTGGTTAAGTACAATGAGAAAACTGGAATGTCAGTTTAAGTAATTTTACCTTGAAAGGACACTTGTTTCCTTTGTATAATTTGTCTACAGTGATTGAGACTTTTCTGGAACATTTTAACGAAGTAGGTTAATTTCCTCATGAAATTTAATGAACGCCACTGAGACACTACCCTTCTTTTTATAACAAGTGAATGCAGATCTTTCACCTTTTCTGTTCTTCTCATGGAATATGTCGCGTGATACGTTGTTCAACACCTTGGAGACCGATTTAATTTGAGGAAATTTTCCATTCGGATAGGACTTAATGCATGTCCCAACACTTCTCCATATCCTAATACTTCGCGTTCAAAAATAAATAAACAGATATTGTCTTAAACTTCATTCATTTCCATAAAATGAGTGACATAGTATTAAAAGTGATTTCTGGTCATTAAAATAAAAATTCAAGAAATAACAATAAGCGATTTACTAATAGTTTTCAAGAGTGGTATTTTTCGAAGCACTTTAAATACAATGCTAATAAACATTTAGCATTTTCTGCATTGTCAGGCAGTATCGCTGTTAATTGTATATGTGTAAAATACACGGTATCTTTAAACTTGCAAGTCTACATTTGCTAAATGTTGTTTCAAATCGATTAAAGAGTTAGACTCGTTATTCTCCATTTTAATGCAAGAAATGCATAATGAGTCTCACGTCAAATGTACCCAAGGCGTTAATTTTACCCTATTAATAATTTACCATATCAAGGATAATTTATTTATTCCTACAAAAAGGAGATACATATTACTAGATGTCTATTGTGAAGAATGTATAAGTATAAATAATTTGATTATAAGTCGTTCTAGTTGTTTTTTTCATACACGATGGAGAAGTTTCACAATGAATGTCGGATTCCAGTTCTATTTTTCTTTGAGAGTCATTAGGAAAAGGGGGAATTAAATATTGACGTAGCGTTTTCACGAAACTTTCGATTCGCTATAGCTTTCGAGGAATTTAAGCTGTTTAGATGGGTCCTACACTAAAAAAAAAGAAATTAAGCGTTTCTACTTCGAGCATAGATTTATGAATATCAAGTAAATCTCCCAGTTTATTTGTAATGATTTGAATAGCTTCTGTTATAATGACTTTTACCTCAGTGAAAAAGTTAATAATAAGAAAAGTATTAAAAATGTCTGCATTATATCGGTTCACACAATGAAGTAGTACAATAACAAAATTATGATTTTTATCTAAACTATAGTAACAATTTCTACAAAGCAAACTACTGAATTCTTCCTTTAGAATTAAAGAAAACTTACGTACTGGGGTGAGTACAAAATTTATCAAGACATACGATTTTGGTAAAAGAAAGCACCAAGTGGTTCCAAAGTTTTGACCGCTAGTATACATTTTAAATTCCGTGCTTACCATTTATAATTATGGCATCAATTTCGAAGTGCACTCCCGTTGCACTAACCTTTTTTTAAGTGACAGAAAAAACTTCAATGTCACTTCATCGTGTCCCGAAACAATATTTACACGCTGATTAGAAGGACAAGCGCCCAGCTTGAAGGAGCGATTCCCCTAGTTGGAATAAAAAAAAGTAAATTGTCCATTAAAGCGTCGAACTATAGGGGCGGGACGGTAACGTTGGGCGGCAAAGCAACGCATGCAGAGGCTGACAGCGGAGACATGGAGAGAGAGAGAGAGAGTGAAAGTTTTGGCTAATCAACGGAAAACGGCCAGGTGATTACTAAATGTACGTGAAACTATACAGGGTGTAACAAAAATGCTGTAGCTCCTTGAAATGGGTCACTCGTGAGGCAATATGGAACAAATTTTTCTTTAGGAAAAATGTTATCCGAGGCTTTGTTAACGAGATATTAACGAAAACCTCCGACCAACCAGAGAGCGTGTCTGCCTCGCGATTGAGTGAAAAGCCTCGGATAACATTTTTGTTAAGGAAAAACTTGTTTCAAATCGCCTCACGTGTCCCATTTCAGGGACCTGCAACATGTTTCTTACACCCTGTATAATTTCACAGGCAAGAGAAGCAACGCCCGATATCCAGAGGCATAAGCTCACACACGAAGTCACTATCATTCGATAACGAGTCTGATCATAACAACTCCCTCAATTTCTTCTAGAGGCTGCGTCCCTGTTTAACTTTGTATTTCGGTCGGCAAACAACCAAGAGCCGGGGCAATTAATGAAAAACGTCGGCCGTTAGAATACCTCTTCTTTCTCTTCCCTTTCCTTTTACACGCTCCAAAGGGTCAATCATGCGATTGATCGCCATGAATGGTGCGCACACTACCCCCTCTCCTTCTTCAGCGTAAGATTCCTAATTAAAAGAACATTTGTCTGGGGCGTCAGTTGGAAAGCAGTCGCGCGTACGTCCGACGGCTGGAGAGAAAATCGTGGACTGTGATTTTACTCTTGACTTATTTTTACGTTACTTCGATCGATAACTGAGCGTCTGAGTGGGAATAATCTTTTTATGCTTTATTCGACCCTCTGCCCATGAAAGTATTGGCTATGGTTACGGGATTATTTAATTTTACACAAGAGTTATGTTATTTTTAGTTTCATTCGTGTGCTTTTTTCCATGAAATATTATGGAAGGTTTTCTCAATTCCTAGTCGCATGTAATAGTGATCGAAGGAATGGATTCTTTTAAGATCTAAATTACTTTAATTTTAAGGGAACACAGTTTGAATAATGTATTTGCTGTTCAAGTGTTTTATTAGATTAAATTGGAAGAAGGATTATTTGAAATCTTCCTTTGGCTATTATTAATTAGTCAAGAACATGTATTTCAGCCATTAGCAAAATTAAATAGTCTCTTGAGTTAATTAGTAGCTACTTTTACACGATGTGTTGTCGATATTCAGTCAACCTTTCAGTCTTGGTGTATCCCTTAACAAAGATTTTCTTTATCCAGGGTAAAACGAAAATTAAGAAATTGCTGTTTCGTGTATCAAAGTGTCAGATTTGATGTGTAGATATTGTAGGGTCAACGAAAAGTACATACTTCATCAATATTAACAGAAAAAAACGAAATCGCTGCTTTCGCATCATTGAGTATTAAAAATATATGTCATATATGTAGGTAATTGAATTAAAGCACGGTTTTATGTTTTCTGATTTGAATGGTTCACTACATGGTTCTACATTCTTAGTCAATGTATTTCATTCCCTTGTATTATAATCAAACTTGAAGGCCCCAAAACGTGATTCACCAAAACAGGTAGCAACGTAATGTATTACATCAGTCATGATTAATTCATTCCCTTGATGACGAATAGCATGTTACGTACGAACATAGTGAAAGGGCAAAAGTTCTTAGATATTTAAATGTTCTGAATAGAAAAGTCTGAATAAATTTTGAATAATATGGGACTAGGGTATAGTAAGCAAACACGACAAACGAATGATAAGAAATTTTTCTAATTTATAGAGCTCTTTACAAGTCCAAAAGTACTACAATCATCAACATAGTTTACTGAAAAGTATTTATAGAACAGACCGTAAAGAGTAATATAAATCACGGCAAATATGATCCACAAGTAACACTTCAGGATATTTGTCTATCTATACAGTACTATAAATAACATTAATTATAACAACAACCCTTTTATGTATATGTATACAGGATGGGGCAATAACTATGTCCACTTTGAATATTGCCGTTATTTGTAATAATATGAAAAAATGTTATATACAAAATTTACACGGTATAGAGGGGGACATATTGTGACACAAACATTTTCTGCGTGGGTGTGGGAATAAAGGAGATTTCAAGGTCATCTCTATTTTTTTTAATGGAATGCTATGTTCTTTTTATCGCGATGTGATAGCCGGTGTTGAGACGACTTCAGCGATCTCTCATTGAAGGTCATGCAAGGTCAAATGTGGTAGTGAAATAAACTTTCTTAAATTACAGGAGATGCTCGAAGTGGTAACCGTTTGCGTCAATGCAAAGTTTCAATCTTCGTATTGCTGCATCACGTGCATGTCTTATTGTTTCTGAACTTATTCCTGGCTGCCCTGTGGTTATTAGTGGTGCTATATCGTACTGTCGTTTTACAATAGTTCTCGCCGCATATCACTAGTCGTTGCTTGAAGTGCCATGTGAATATCAGTGCTCTGTGTGTTGTCCACAAGAAAAATTTAAAATTACTGCAATTTATCTATGATAAGGTCTTTTTCAATGTTGTGTAACTTTGTCATAAACTGTTTAATGTGACAGCTGCTTCTTGTGCGGATTTAACCACAATTCAATGATAAATTAACTAATGTTTCGTTACCGCGTGTAATAAGTTGATGTTATATTCAACCACTGAATGTCAGTTGGGTGTTTGGGGTCAATGATCCCGCTTTAGTAGGATAAAATGATCCCAGGAATCATTTTAACCATATGCTGTATTATTGTTTTTTGTTTTAGTTACAACAATGCCCCGTCAGTATGAAAGAAAAACAACGCGTCAAAGCTGTTTTTATTTAAATAAAATGTAATAACTGAAATGTTTTTTAATGTTAGTCGTATTTACTGATTTCAGTAGGTACAAAATGATCCCCGGGGATCATTTTATACACATACGTTATAAAATGATCCTTAAGTATGCCTTCAAAGAAATGTGAATAAAAAATATAATTGATCACGTAGCTAAATTTTATTTAAGCCAATGATAAGAGAGATAGAATAATTTACAAAAACTACTTTACTTTTATTTAAAGAATAAGCATTGTATTTGTCATATAAATTACGCCTTAAAGGGATCGTTTTTAGACACCTTTCCCCTAATATACACAAAAATACAACAAAATAGTTCTTTGGTAGTTTTTAAATAATTTGGAAGTGATAGGATTACCAACGTGCTACACGATGCAGTAAAAGAAGTACATGCTTTCTGAAAAAGAAATAATGGCGACCTAAAAATAATGCGAAAAAACGATCATAAAAACTGTTTCACGTACGATACTGTCCTTCTAAAACCATTCAAACTGTGTTTGAAACATTTTTCATATCATTAGAAGTAAATAAAATATGTAGGTGTTCGGTCTTACGTGGGACACCCTGTGGACGACATAACCGCTTAAAGGGGTAAAACAGCAGTCTACGCTGAACAAAAAGGCCGTCGTCTCGGTCCACCCAGTATATCAACCTCGAGAATCGAACGAAAATTCTTCTCGAATTACAGACGTTTTCGAATCAGTACTTTAACGATTTCGCGGGATGTTTCCGAAGCCGGCGCGGAAAGTTTCCCGAAAGCGTATTAATTAAACGATTCCTTGGAGAGCGGCGTCGGTCAAAACGAGTAATAGAAGCACGTATCTGTAACAAGAATTCCGCGAACGTCGGTTCCCAATCGAACTTCCGCCCTTGGAAAACGGAGATAAGCCGTAGATGACCAGAACGTTTAGCGGAATTCGTTCGTGCCGATCGATGCTTGCCATCGTCTACCGTTGCGGTGGGGTATAAACTCCTGCGACCCTCGCTACGTGACTCGAATTAACGATCACAATTAACGCAATAGGTATGTAACGATGCCCTGCGTCCCGTCGCGACAAACCCCCCGCAAATCATTTGACCTGTCGTTCAACTGTTATCGGGGAAAAAACCGGAAGTACCTACTCGCTCCGGCATGCCGCGGCGTTCCATGGTCACGTCAATTTTTCATAGAGATGTCGCGTCCGGCTGGATAACCGAGATCAAACAAGGTCTGCACGAAATTCCGTCGTTCCCCGTCAAATATCCCCAAAGAAACTATTTGCCGTTAATATTTTGCCCCAGGCAGTAATTTTCTCTAAATATTCAGTAGAAGACGTCGTCTGCAGACATGTCTGTTTAATAGGTCCCAATACTTTTTTAGGGGCAATAAATTATTACTATGTGAACGGTATGTACATTATAAAATTGGCATTTTTTAGACGTTTGGTCGGTAATTTGACGAAAAAGTGGAACAATGACAGTTTACAGTAGGAAATGGCCTTCCGTTGTAATAGTTTGAACAAATTACAATAAATATGATTATTATTGTACTAGACTGGTTGTTCATACAAATATTAAGTTTCTTCAACGAGTTTTGAAAAATCAAAGTCACAGAAAAATAGATTTCAACGATGAATATAAAAAATTTTATCGCTTTTTATAAAGAGTTTCATTTTATTATATTTCATTCGCTTGTTTCTGGCATGAATATATGAAATTTGTTGTCTAGTAATAATGAGTGGAAATAAATTCTCGCGATACTTGATTACAGTTTGATCAGAAATAATAGACAGTAATGACACAAAAAACACAAAAAGTTATCTTTCTGTTAGTCCAGAATCTTGTACCTTGGAAGTGTTCCTACTCAAACTGTGATAAGTGGATAATTTTCTACTTGACAAAAGTATAAAATAATACCTCAGAGTTCATTTAATCTTAACAAGAATGTTATATGGTCTTCTATTTTGATTAAGGAAATTTCATATCAACTACTATAGTTTGCATTCTGTTGTTCAACAAATTCTACGAAATACATTTATACTGTTACAAAATTTACATGTGCAAGAACATGAAATTTAAACAAATTCTATACATTATTTTACAAAATGTATTAGCTTAAAAGTGGCTACAAAATTCAGTCAACAAACAATGTCTCAGGAAACATTTCTTTCATCACCGTTTTGTCATTTTCTGTTTCATTTTATCCTCGTCGAAGTTTCACAATTTTTACTCGTGAACATTTTTTATTTTCTGTTTTCATTTTATTGTCATTTTGTGTTTACTGTTGTCTCTATCAAAATTCCGCAGTTTTTATTTGTAAACACATTCCTTGTTTACTGTTTGCACGCCATTCCATGTATAATGTATCAACCATGTTTCAAACAGTATACAACTTGCGCCCGGCAAACACCGTCTAACCGTTCACAACACTAACGAAACTTGCAATTTCTACCAAATATCGTCCAAGTTGCACATAATGGAACTTGGTCGGTACTTCAAAGAATGATACAAATGTTTTTTTCAGAGTCTTTCGAACGTTAATGATTCGAATGAGTCACCGAGTCCCCGTTTAGTAATTATTACAGCAGCAGAGCTGTATCTCGTTTGAAATTATACGCTTGTCGCATTAATGACGGCTCCGTATTCTGTTGCATTAATTATAGCGTACTTGCAACATGTAAAATTGCGACACGAGGCTAGAAATTAATTCCTCGCAAATTCGTCGGGGCAACACTTTAATATGAAACCTCTATAATTCCTTTCGCCAGTAATCTAACACTGGACTCATTTGTAAGTGGAATGGATTTCTGTGTTATCAAAATAACGCAATTATCTTGACATTATACGCGTGCACGTGAAATAGATTCGCATTGTTCCAAGCTATACCGATATCTATCGCGAATCGTTGCTCTGAACTGTTTATCTCTGGTATTACGCGAATGTATTTGTATTGAGTGCTACAAAAAGGCAGCAGAGGCTTTCATGGCAAAATTCGTAAAGCCAAAACGCAATTGTTATTGCGTTATTGAATATTGATTCATCGAATCCATTTGAAACTGGAAACGAAATCTCAATTTGTGATTTAAAAAAACAAGTACAAGAAAATGATGAAGGAACTCGTGTTACATTCTGTATTCACATTTTGTTAATGTTACTATGATTATAGAATAAAATCCATTTGATAACTATTTTTCGGGGGACTTTGAGTATATAAGTGTATCTGTTAGGATTACCAATAAGTAACTCATCATGGTTACAGTAAGGGTGCAATACGATTTAAATGCAAAGTACCTTTTCGATTTCTTGTTCAGTGAAACTAACATGGGACGTTGAAGGCAAATAAGAATTGTTATTGAGGTAGCATAAATGTTTGAGCTTTTTTCAACGAAACACAGAATTTTATACGGAATAGTGAATTACTTACTGGTATTAAAACTATATGTTTATTAATGTCAATATATACCTTAGTGTTAAAATAATATTTGTACTAATTAATTGTACCCTTGAGCAACGTCAATGAATTGCAGGAATCTTTAGCAGTTTCTAAGCAGGAATACCGAAAATATTCGAGCAGCATTGTTTAATTCGACCTTCTATTTAAGTGAATGAATAATACATAAAAAAGTGTGTTATGTCATTTACGGTAGTATTAAATGTATATTATTGTTTAAAATATAATCACAAAGAGAACGAAAAGCAACGAATTCTCATATTACATATGCATTCGAATTTATCAATGCAATAAAATAAATAGCATCTTAGGTGTACATAAAAATATTGAAAAGAACGTTACTTATACACTTTTGTTAGTAGTTATGAACATAAACACTTCAATTATATTTTATTTTCGCAGTAATTTTACAGGAACAGTTATTGGTTTTACCAATAAATAATTCACTGTATTTTGTTAAATTCGATATTTTTTTTCAAAAGTTTGAACTGCTTCAGTGGTATTTATTTTCGTTCTCCAATCACAACCATCATTTTTATACACAAAATCGGTGAGAAGGTTTGATACATTTAATAATACTTCATCATTATCAACGTTTATGAGCAGAAAGAATAATAGACAGACGTTATTATTAGTAAATTGTATGCACAAGTGGACGTATCCAATAATTTTACAAAATCGACCTTTTGGAAAATAAATTCTATTACAAACAAATTTTCGTTCCAGGGAATCATTTTTCCCTTTTGTATTACAATTTCTAACACATTTTGTAAATATCCAATTTAAGAAGAACGTAACAACTATACGAAAATTATCGCCTAGAAATTCGGATTTCGCTCCACCGAAATCGTAGCTGAACAAGCCATAAGGCGGCGTCTTCGCAATACATGCTATCGCGGGAACATCTTTACGTGCAAAGTTAATCGACGCGTAACTGTTTCGCGTGACGTGACTTACAGTGTCGCGCCTTCTACTCAGACTGTCGAATACCGTGCGGCTTGTTCATGCAAATCGGTCGACGGATGCGCGAACGGAGATACACGCATCTCGGCATCCTTTAATTAAATCCGCGACCGCTGATTCAACTCGATGCCGCTAATCTGTGTCCCTTGTCATCCAGTGGCTTGATTACAAGACTAGTCCTAATAACTGGCGATGTCGTTCTAATAACTACACCCGACCGCTCCGTAATTGCGGCTCCTAAAATCGAACCAGAACAGGTCCCAAGAGCCAAGCTCATTTTCCGCTAACACCTTCCCAATGAGTTCCTGATACCCTTGCGTTCGTTTGCTCGTCTTCGACGATTAGTTGTGAAGGGTACATTCTGATGTAAACGATGTAAACAACTGGAGTCATTAGGATTTTTATAGACGAAATTTATAACACACGGAGTAAACATTTTGTAATGCAAAATGACATTGTATGAAGTAATTCATACAGATAAGAGTAAAGATAAGAAATTCTTCCTTCACTCGGGTATTTTTGGCGGGATTTAAATTATTAAAAAATGTTTGAAACTCAATCAAATTTTTGTCCTTACTGTGATTCACATACGTATGCATGCTACAAATGCATAAAATTCGCAGTCTAATGATAATGTAAGGCGTGGTGACCTATGTTTATCTCTCCGAGCACGGAAACATGGTCACCGGTCCCTATGTCATTTCTGACCCCACACCGATATTCCGCTACTACACAGCGACGACGAGGCTCGAGCTCGAGGCCCTCACCGACACTGTGCTAACACAGTGCCAGTATGGCTCGAGCTCGAAACCCTCACCGATATTACTACGCAGTGGCGGTTGCTCGAGCTTGAGCTCGAGCCACCGTCACCATGTATACAATGTAATGATTATCTGGTGCCACATTACATTTGGATGTTCGTAGTTCTTATTACACTAATTAGAATAAAAATCTCGTGAATTATAAAACAAATTATATTTATTAGTCAATACTTCTGCGGCGTCTTGGCTCGGTCGTTCGCACGTAAACAAACATCGGTCTCTATGCGATTTACACGATAGATCCGTCACTGCGTACGTGTCGCTCTCGAGACCGCGTGTCCCACTCCTGACTCTGTCATTGTGTGCATGTCGCTCTCGCGAACGCGTGACCCAGGGACCGTGCTCAGAGGGTTAAGAGTACATTCTGGTGTGAACGTTGTAAAAAAACGCATGTTTAGAGTTTTTGTAAGAAGAGAACTGAATTTTTGCAAGAGAAAACTGTAACAGATAGACTAAACAACCAGTCTGGGAGTTTATTAATACATATTCTGAGATATAAAACAAATTATTATATGTTATTTTGTTTAATGTATACTGCAAAAACGAGGAATAACTGTGACGTTTAAAAACACGGATGCCGTAACGGTATAGGTACTTAGAATTTCGAGATCCCCTCATTTGAAATCGAAAAGCTAAAATTTTCCTTAAAACTTGTAAGGATAGTTATCGTCTCAAACACTTTTGCTGAAAAATAATGAAAATTCGCTAATTGGTAGCTATTTTTATGGCTGTTCTAGAAATAGGTAAAACGAGATTATTATTAGTGCAAAAGTATATAAGAATGTGAAATTAAATTTTTCATACAAAGCTTAGTTTCCGAGAAAATTGAATTTGAATATTTGTTCGATACTACAATGTATGGTCAAATTAGATTCAGGTAAGGTGACTGTTTATTATTCATTGGTTCTAATTAGCGTAAGCACGAATGCATGCGGACTACATAAATTTGCAAAACCTCTTGTTTTAAAACGGAGTTTCGTATGGAGAATTTTCATTGTAAATTTTCATTTTACTTTTGTACAAGGAATCACGTATTCCCATTTAATACATTCTTTTTTAAGATCATTTTTACAGTCTTAAAAAAGTGATACTAACTGAGAATTAAAAATTCTGACCTTATATTTTCTATTCTCTAAACGATGTACATATAAGCCCTCAGGCAATTTTAAAGTTTTCTTCCAAAATGAAGGGCTGCACGACAATGTATTCTGCATTTGTATTCGGCATTTTCGGTGGGTTGTGTTTTACATTTTTGTCTGCGCCTAGACTAGTACCCAATTCTACGGCCGGGTTTCTATGTGCCTACTACATGAAACAGAATGTAATATGAACAGTAGACTTGCAAGTATTACAGAATATTAAATTATCTTCGATATGAAAACGTAAACACCACGTTACCCTTTTAAATAGATTATTATCTTGTTTGTTCCTCACATGATTGCTACTTCTGACGTGACTACCTGGACTTATAGTGTAAAGTACATTGTAGTAAAAAATAATATATAAACATCTTGCGCACTTTTCTGATGGTAAAAACTTCGGTATTGGACCTTTCGCTATTATATACTGATCTTTATATTTCCTAAATGTTGCTACAGACAGACAAAACAGTATTACCATAATTTCTCTGAAAAAATGTTTCTCCTACTCATATAATTTCGAGTACAATTTATAAAGTACTATCACCTGGTAACTGTGAAAACTTTTTGATACAGGAAAGTGTTTACAGCTTTAATGTTATTATTTTGGTTTAAGGAAAATTGATATTTTCATGTATATGTACTGTATTAATAAATTTGTTTAAGGACTTGTTTTAGAAAACTCTAATACCTTTTAATTGTACTGTATTTCTATAGGAAATCTAAATGATTATAACATTTTTTAGTATAGTCTTATTGTTACTGTACCTAAGAGATTGTATTTAATAATAACAGAAATATACACCAGAAAAAATAACAATAAATTGAAATGTCCTTATTTCGCATACACTAAAAACATTACGAATATAGGTAAATATTAATGTATTCTATTGTATGAATGGAACCATATTTATAACTATAATACATATAAGTACCTAAACGAACATTTCCATATCAGTGGTTAGATAAGTTAAGTTAAATAATCAATGCTTAGGTAAATTAAATGTAACCACCGATATAGAAATGTTCGTGTAAGTATATGTATTATAGTTATAAATATGATTCCATTAGTATTTCTAATACAACATCTATTGCGACAATATATGTATATCATTCTTTAATGTCAAGCTGCAATATTCTATCATTTTTCAGTTTTATAAATTTTCTTGGTGACCAATTTATGTAATTATGCCTGCTATATTTTGTTTTCATTTATGAAGTATAAATGTTGTTTTAGTTCAATTATATTTCTATAGAAATATGTGACAGTACTCAATTGGTTACTTAATAAATGTATTCTATTTTTTACGGATCCGAAGACATCGTATCATAAACAGTAGTTATACATACATATGTAAGAGGGAATAAGGGGAAAAGGAATTCTCTACAGCTGAAGTGATCAGAGCAGTCGTTCAGCAAATGAATGATCATCCCGAAGTCTCGGTCCAGTGAATCGTATAATTGATTCTTTTCCCCTTTATGTTGTGTCGTTGAACTCATCGGACTTACTTATATAGTCGTTGAACGTGTACAATTCAGAAAGGGAATTTAATATCCTGCCTTGCAGACATAAGGGATCATGTTGAGTGGTTCAGGGTGTGTTGGACCTAAGAGCTGACAGAAATTTGTGTATGTGAGCTATGGAAATAATTTATTACAACGAATCGAATGATACCATTTTTTATATAAAAAATAAGAGTAGTGTGAATTTTCTGTTAACCACAAATATTTTTAAGAAAGTTTTGTTAGAATGTCGAAGATATATAGCGACTATTCCAGTTCCTTTTCAAATTACTGCTTGCATGTGCGCGTTGAAAACATCAAATCCGCTTGGAAGATCTACAATATATGACAATTTTTGTAACATTTCCGTACTTTCTTACAATTAAATAATACAGAACTATTATTACAGTTAAATATATTTTTTGTATAACATTTACTGTACTACACGCTCCTGACACTTCATTATTAAATCAAAGTATTTACGCATTCATCCCATTTGATGTCAGGTTTCAGGTGACTATTGCAGCATAGAATTGCGTGCAGTTGACATTGCAACGTTCTATTTGCATACAGATTGAAATTTTCAGTCGGTTTTGCTTCATTTGTAAAACAATATGCTATTTCATTTTTGCCGTTTTTTTCAGATGTACTGAAAAAATTGTTTACTTGGTTAGATAACATTTATACGAAGGGTCGCAGAGATTACACAGAAGCTGATATTATCCTTTTTTGTTTCTTAAAAATTGCAAGAAATACTGCAAATAACTATAATAATAAAATTAATAAAGCAATTGTATGTACATTTCTGTTCAGTGTCATTAATAGCTGCTTAATAAGAAATTTTTTTTGTGTCATACACAACAGCCATAAGATTTCTGTCGTTCAGAATTTTATAAAGATTGGAATATATTTACTTTAAGTATCTTAAATATGTCCAGTAGCGCTGAATATCATGATCATATTGAAAAATATTTATAATTATAATTCTAGTCTTGTGAAGTTTATTTATAATTTAATTTTGTATATCTAGAAAATGATTACAAATGTAATAACTAGTAATGTTTTTACAATCATTCTCATAGTTTAAATTAGTCGCATACAATGATTACAAGACATTAATTGTTTTGGAATGTTGACTAAAATTTTAAGTATTTAAGAAAAATCTATTAAAAACCTCTGATTAATTTTTTACCTAGAATATGTCTCGGTGCTTCATTAATCACTGTCTCGGGTGAAATGAATAGCGAAGTAGACAAACTACTTTAGGGAATTAATTTGCCAACACGACCAGCTAATTCTGAGAAGTGCCCAATACATTTTTTTGTATTCAGTATTTGCTGCAGAAGATTGTGTGGCATACGGAACGTATGATTTTTGTTCTATCATCCAAAAATAATATTACAGTTCTATTCCGCAAAATTTTTTAAATTCAGGATATCAAAGAAATTTTATGGGGAATGTCAAAATAGCTCTAATGTTTTTTTAAATGTTCTGGACTTAGTGTGAAGAAAAGGCTAAAGAAAGAAAGGCTTAATTATTTACATTATGTAACTATGCTGTTAATCATGATTGATTATTGCAAATACTTATACGAAGTAGAATAATATGATATATTTTACAAAATAAAAGACAATGTACAGAATATCGAATACTTTTGTAAGTAACATTAACACAACAATAAAAGTTTTGTATATTTATAATTGTTTTCCATTGTGAAGTTATATGTATAAGAGAACATTGGAGGAAACATTTCAATCCATCCCGATCTCGTATTCCTTGGTAATAGATACCGTTTCGTGTTTCGCGTAAAAAATCGTTTCTCCGCTTCGCCAATCAGAGTAAACGAAGTTTTTTCGCATCATGTCGACGAAATATGAATTGAATTTATTTTCCCGTGAGGATAATAAGTGAGTTATAGAGCTTTTAATAAACGACCATTTATACCTGAATCGATCCGCAAAAATGCTTCGGTTATATGTATCCACTTTTTAATTGAATCAATTTTTATGTACAAAAACAGTTTCAGTTTAAAGCCCCTTTTGTTTCATTTCACCATCCCTATCGCGTTTTCATGGACCCGTAAAATAGCTATGCCGCGTCGTGGTGCAACAATATCCGAATTCGTGTCAGAGCAATTTGTTACCGTTAAACTCTATCGCGGCCGTTGCGGTGCAATTGCTTACTGCATACATCAAATGTATATTAACCATGAATATGCTAATGTATTGTAGTATTGCATAGAATGTATGAAACTTTCAGACTCTTAACGAAATAAGTTTCTCATTACTTTTATTTTAAAAAATAGAGTCATACAAATAGTAATATATTTTGTAAGTGCTTTCTATTATTAATGCACATAAATGTCGTTGAAAAATTCTACTGTACAGTATTCTTTATTTCGTAACGTACATCATCTAACGTATATCAAGTGTCATAAGTTGGTAGTTATGAGTTCGGAACATTTTTAATTGTAATTGTTAAGGATTTGTCAAGATCATCTGAAGAACTGATAATGTAGGGAACAAGAAGGACACTGTGTATCGGGTTTCCATCTGAATTTTTAAACTGGATAACTTGGATATTTTTTTACATTTACGAGGAACAAGGGGTTCTTAAAGGTTCACACGTGACTTCGAATAGGTCAGTCATTTAATATTGTAGAATAAAATAACTTGAGGAATTACGGGACAGTTTGATTATAAACATATACACTACAATACAATACGATAGAAGATGAAGAAAGATAATTGAACATACATACGTTAGTATTCCTTGATTTCTAAAATAATTTGATACAACTTAATAGTTAGCAGGTAATGACATCGATCTGCAGACAATATATAGAATGATTAATACTTTTAATAAGTAGGAATGCTGAATAATAACCACAGGTAATACTATTTGTACGTTCTAATACACGTAACCAATGAATTGTCAAAATTCATTTTTTCAAATACAACTTCCTGACTATAAATTTTATTATACACGTTTCACTTATTTTTCCATATACATAGAATAAATCTCTTTCAAGTTGTGCCATCAGTTACTACACTAGTACAATACTAATTAGGCCTTTAATAATTTATATTTTAGTTTACACACACCATTGGCTTAAGCACATGCTATAGAACCGTGATTTTTGCTTGGTTCAAATATGCGGTATTTATTGGTTTTCCGCTAGCATCTCAATATAGTTGACAGGAAAAAGATAGTAAGCTTAATGTGAAATCGTTACATAAACCGTACCACCGTCTTTGTTTAGTGTAAGTAGCAATAGTGAGTAATAAATAGATAGATTCACCAGCCGTATTCAAAAGCTCCTGTACAGTGGGTAATCAAATTCTTAGAGCTATAGTACGAGAAATATATTTCTTGTGTTTAAGTAGGATAAAATCATAATATCAAGATTTTTACGCTAGATAATTTTTAATTAAAAACAGTTCACTAAAAATACATAAAAAGTTAAATTTAACCTACGTAATTATAAAAATTACAGTTTAAAATCATAAAATTGTCAAATTATACAGGTGGCTCCAATAGTTTGATCACCCACTATAATTTAGAAATTTTCAGATTTCATTTCCTCGAAACTGAAGTTTGATACGACAAATTTTATTCTATTATACATTTTCCATTTGTTGTTGCACCTGAAACACCTTCTTTCCGGGTGCATCACAAATAAATAATGTGTACAATTGTTTAGAGATTTACGGAACGGTTTGTCTAATGGTGTAGGTTCCTCTAGTTTTCCAACTATGTAGTACCCCTTTCTCTCATGGGTTACTAATCCTACCCTCAGGAAGCATAACTCAAAGGGCCACTCAATCAAACAAAAGTGTACAAACATGCTAACTTCATTCTACACACTCAGGCGTAGAGAAGGAGCAAACTTGTAAACAAATCAGTCATCCTTTATTAGTCAATCCCTGAATCACGCATGAACCAGCATCTGTCAATAGTTGTGTCAGCACTTCTACCTCAGTTTAGATATACATTGTGTAACTACAATGAAGTTAAGGAGCTCTAAATTTGAATAGGTTTCAGTTTTTGGATTTCATACAGTATTTTATAAACAGTTTATGCGCATCGACATGTTAGATAAATTTGTTCAAAAGATAAGACAGAGTCCTCGCGATTATTGACTCTGTTGATATCTGATTATTGTCCAGGCATCATCACCACCACGAGGGGAGGGGGGGGGGTATAAAACTAATGTATTAAAACATAGTTCCTCGACATTGTCCGGCAATAATTATGTTCTTTACATTATAATTTAAAATAATATTATATATGCCTGTATGTTGTATGATAGATTAGATGTCCCTAATACTGCCACTTTATTTATTTTATTTAACGTACAAAAAAATGTGTACTGAAGGTTGTATTATTAACCCTGTCCAACCGCAGGATTCCATTTGGAATCGTTAACTCATTTAGCATTTATAGTTAATATACCTGAAGATTCAGTATGGCAAGGTATTGTATAGTATAATTTTTTGCCGTTAGACGGAAATGTTCTCGAAAATATCATTCGGGACCCGAATACGTTACGGGACCCAACATCTGTCGGGATCCCGATGGGATTTATACTGTCGGGATCTCAGCCGCTCTCGCCCGACTTGTCCCGACCCGACCCGATCTCGAAATGTCGGGTACTCGACACCCCTGAAGATTATATCTTATATTTATCCATGCCATTCTTTAAAAGCTGTATGCCTAATTTTAATAAGATAAAAAAATCAATTCCTCAAAATACTAGGTATATTATTCGGATGTAGGATCTTTATAGAATATTTAAAAAAAATGTTTATGTTGAAATTTCTAAATGTGACGTAGTTATGGCGTTTTAAAGGGAACTGATCCAAGTTAGATAAACATTGTAATAAATGTTATAAGCTTAAAATACAATGGAAACGCTTTGTACACTATAATAGCTAAAATAGTTATTATTATAGCAAAATTAAATCTTCCAAAAGTTTCTACATCTTGAGCCTAAATTATTTTAAGTAATCAAAATCTTACTGGAATTCGACTTTATACAAGTGGAGTAAAACTTAAATTCTGCAACGAGATTGCATCATTTGATTATTGAAAGATGTCTAAAAATGACCACAGTTACGCAACTCGAACGTAATAATTTCTGTTTATCGACAGCAAACGCGAAGCGTTGTCTAACCGATGTTTCCGAAACGGAAACTTTCATGGCGGTTCGCGGTGTGTTGATCTTAACACCGTGTTCAACGTCAGCCGTGTAATATTTAAATTGCACGCGAGTTTCTCAGAATTCGCTGTTGCTCACTAACGAGGCAAGAATCCACGAAACTATTCTGTTGTTCTTTCATTAACGGCGAAGTGGAATTATAATTGCGCTTATGTCAGTGGAAACGGGTTAGCGAGTTGCGTAATCATGAAAAAGGAAGGAAACCCCGTTAGCAAGGGATACGGTTCTTCTTGGAACGTTTCAAACGGTTATTTTGATTTCATTGTTTCGGTAGTAATTGAAACGGTGCTTATAAAATCGTCAGTCTCAGTTGAACAGGCCCGTAAGTGGTATGTGAGTGAATAGAGTCAGATAAAGTTCCGACGACGCGACGGTGGTTTGCATATCTGATAGACTCTGCACTCGATGCTGCAGTTTAGTATCGCTCGTGCAATAAACAGTAATAACTGTATTGCATGTATAATACAGTAAACGCTTTGTGTACTGCCAATAAAGTTGTTTGCACGTAACCCGTGTAAGACAAGTGGAAACATATTTGCACTTTATCTTTCAAACATATTTATTCTATCTGATTTTAACAGATATACATTCCCCGTTTTACGTTGGTAACTATTTAAATACAAGATTGATTATTAATGATTGTATGTATTAATAATTGGTTTACTTGTCTTCTACGAAATAGCATAATTAATATTTTTGCAGAGAACGTGATGCGACGTGTAAAAGATTGAGCTATATATGTATTTCTTTTTCTGGAAAACGATATCCAATGAAGGTAAAAAGTCATTCAAATTATTAACTCAATATATGCATCAGTAGATTAAATAAGTTTCACTTAAATAGAAAATACTTATGCACCTGGTTAAATAAAATATTTTTTTAATATAGTTACATATTATATAAATAATAAATTATTTCTTTATTATTACTATTATTTAGAAGTTTTAACATGAATGTTTTTATTAAAATGAAGACTCGTATACAAAAAAAGTGAATAACTTACCAGAAAGATGGAGCACGATTATACAAAATGACTACGATTATATTGCACATTGAAGAAGAAAAGAAGCATATTGCAATAGAAGTTAAATAAAGGATACAGAACTTTCCGACAGATCTAATAAATTTGTTAAGAGTCGACATTAACGATTCCTGGCTAGATTTTACGCTCTTAGACGTACTTGACGTTATTAAATCTTGATGGCAAAGCATCTTTTTACGAACCCTGATGTCCTCTGACACTTTCCCATTACTTCCCTGCAAATCGATCGTACCATTGGCATTGACGTTGCAATCTGGAGGAAGTATAATTGTCGTGACGTACTTTAAAAATATCCGAAAGGAACTAAAAATATATTTAGATGAAATATATGAATAAGAATAAGTAAAAAGAATTTATAACATTTACTTTCTATATGTATATAATGGAGGCAGTAAATACATATACTGGAAAATCATTTTTGATTATGTTGTTTAATTTCTCATGAATATTTGTAGTTATCAGGTGTAACTTACGAGGTTCATAATAATTCATTTATTATTAACTTAATTTAGGTTCCGTTTGTGATATTACAATTATGATTGTTCCTTAATAATGTATTTATATTTCATATAAAATGCATATATGCATTACATAATAATAAATAAACGGATCTGTAATATTTAAAAATTGAATGAAAATATACAAAATTTGAATAACTGAAATAACTCAATTCCAGTAACTGTAATAACTAAAAAATAATAGATGTACGAAATAACATTAACGACATAAACGAATAACATTAATCAACGAGCAAATTGTAGTTAATTATGGAAATGCCGTTATTTATAGAATCGATTGTCAGTACGAATTCCTCAACTACAGATAAATATCTTTACGTTCGCCTATTCACCTATTGATACATTCAGCTCATCGACACTTTTAAAATTTATTATGAATTTCCAGTTTGTTTAACGCTTTGTAGTTTTCAGTAATGGTGAACATAAAAAAAAATTTATTTTTACTAGCAGATTACATCTCCCAATTGCAATTAATATTTTTCATACAATTTAAGTTACCCTTCGAACCAATTAACTATATTTTACGGTTTCCTCTGTTCTTTATTTATAATATCTTTTGTAAGATTTTCTAGTTGTAACTTCTCGAACGAGTTTGAAATTTTTCCTATAGTGTTAAGAATAAATATTCACGACCACTAACAGTGAATTTGTCGAAGTAGATTCGTATTATTCGTACTATTTCCGGATCAGTTCGTGAGAAACCGATAGAAAATTTAGAGGTGTCTGGCCATTCACACAGAACGGACCTAATGAAATTGACCATGATACTGTCTGAGCAGGGATGTTCCTTTGATTTTAGGGTGGTCATCCAGGGAAGTGCCAGACGAAGGGTCGCGGTAATTCTCTAAACGAGGGTGAATCTCTGCTGGGAAAGGGTAGAATGGCTGTTTCTTTAATTACCTAATACTTTGCTTTATTCACCAATATATTCTTATAATTCGTTTATTCTAATAATCTGTTTTTATTAAATTAGATGCAATAACTGTATCAGTGACAACCTTCCTGTCCTACGTGGGAAATAAACAATGTATTCCATCTTTTCTTTCTGGGAAAAAGATGTTGTATGTTCTTAAAGTCATGTTGTTATATTGTTTGTATATTGTCAAACATCTTATCCGCTGGTGAGCTTGCACAAGGAAGTTTATTGTCTATAGATATTTTACAGAATATCTTCTAGCGATTGAAATTACTTTATGTGAACACCTGTCAACCAAATTCTCTACTATGCGAACAGAAAAATTAGTATGTTCTAGATTATAGATAATTCAATAGAAGCCTAATACATACCACAGTATCCTAATTTTATTGGATAATATTGAAGAAATTTGAAAGTTATACAAATGCACTGTCATGACCGAAAAATACGATACAATATGAATAATATTTCTTTAATATATAACAAAACGTTAGTTTTCTTTTACTAATATTAGATATGAAGAAATTCTGTAAGTATGTACGTACAATAGTAGTCTTGATGAATTATGTAATTCAATAAAATATTATGTATACCATTTTCTAGAAATAAATTTTTAACATATTATTATATTCCTATAATTAAATAATTGCTCTTGAAAAAATACACAAATATTGCGGTATTAAAATGTGTAGAGTCTGAGTATTATCATAAACAAAAATAAATAACGTACCACACTTTGTCATAACTACATAGACTTAGGATTTTTATGTAAATATCAGTCTTTAAAGACTTATTTGCGGAAACCACAACCAAACAGAAATTCCTTTATTGTGTCGAAGATCCTATTAAGCCTTACAGAAAATGAAAACCACAATAATCTTTATTACACTTCTTAATACATTGAATTTTAGACAATCAAGTACGCTATAAACGCATGAAATCCGCAGTCTAGTCATAACCTATTTTTAATACGACGAGTGCAGGCGAATGTGTATCTGTAATGTATCAATCTTGTTTTTTTTTTGTTCGTTCGCACGTTCAGAATTATTTTCACTGTCAACTTATTGTCTACTTCTCTTTTGTTTGTAAAACAATTTTCGCCATAAATACTTATCACTACCACGCCGGACAATATCACTTCCACTAATTGAGTTTTTATAAACTCGATGCCGACGGATTCCATTGAAACTTATCGAACGAATCGCATGCCAGTTAAATCGTGAAATAATAACCGCCAAGCCGCGTTCCATTTTAAAAGCATTTCATTAATTTTTCGAGGGAAATGGGAAAAGTGTATTAAAAGTAATTGTTGTATGATGGCAGTATTGTTATATTAAATTTATTGCCTGCATAGTTGATTTTTGAATTAAATGAAAACGCGACACGTTAAAGTAGATACAATAACAGAATGAAATCAATACCCATTGAAGAAATCATATTCTATACATATGTGTTTTATACTTCTTTTCTAGGAAATATTGTATTGACTGACCACATCAGGAAGTAGGTATAGACCCTCTAATTACTGGTACATTATGTTGAAACATACATAATCTTTGTGCACTATTTAATAAATTATTGCCTTTCTTTTCCGTGGCTTAAACTTACAAATAGTCTAAGCTAAAACTGTAATTGTAAAATGCTAATGTTAGATTAATTCACAAATTTATCTGATGAAAAATATAATGAAAAAGGAAAGTCTGAGTTTGAGTCAAACTGACCCGAAATTAACGCCACATATTCGACTCGTCGCCACATACACAGGTCGGTGGCTGTGATTACGGGTGGAAGATGATATTGCCACAGCAACGCGAAGGCTAATATTTAATCTTACAAGAAGAGTTCAAAATCAAAATAATCGTGAATAATAGTAAATTAGAGTAATAGAAAATAATAGTAAATTAGAATAATAGAAAATAATACTAAATTAGATTAACAGAAAATAATAAAAAATTATAGTAGGTTCAACTAATCTTTTCGAAACTGCAATGTTTCAGATTCGAGCTACAGAAATGGCAATTTTATTCGGCAGAACCCAATAATAAAGCTGGCCATTTTCCACAATTCCATTCCTTTTCCAGTGAACTTCAGTTGGCGCTTTGAACGTTCCAGAAAATAGCTTAAAGGGGCAGTTCCAGGAACTTTTAACGGGTCTCACAAAAGCCGCGCATGACTGCATTCGTTTTCCATTCGTACGCGTGGTGGTAGGTGTCTAGGCCGTCGGCGGGACCTATATAATGAAATTGGCCGGACGAGAAACCAACAACGTGGGTGTCCCTTTGATTTGCAGGGCTGAACGAGGGAAGCGTTAGGATGAAAGGGAACCCTCAGATAACTCGACGGGCGAGGGTAAATTCCGTGGGCACGAAGGACGCAAGGTAGGAAGCAAGGAAGGGGGCAGGAAGGGGGGAGGGGGTGGTGGGGACGTATCCGGGCGACGAATGAAAAAGAAAGAAAGCGTGCTGCTCGCGGGGTGAGTTTTCGGTCGTGCCATTCACTCGTAATTCCACGCGTGCCCACTCGAGATAACTCTTGTTAAGCAAGCATTAATGACGCCCAATCCGGTCGAGCGACGCTGGAGAAACGCCGATAACCACGACCACCACGTAGGAAGCTTCCAGTCCGTTGAAGATGCTCCGAGAAACCTGTACCATCCGATGCTGACTGAAGACGTTTTCAAAACGTCCGTCCCTCCCCCACCCCCCGTTCCCCCCAATCATCCTCTCCATCCGCCCTCTCGCCGAGCAATAAATCCCCTTCGTCAGGCCCTCCGCCCTCGACCATTCACGACAATTTCGCAAGAGTTTTCGGTTTGAAGTTGTACCCCTCGTTATTACAGATGTCGCTGTTGCACGCACGACCAATCTTGGAATGAGGAAGTTCCCCGAGATCCACGAAATACGACGAACGATTCTGAAGATTGAACGGAGATTTCGAACGATTCGTAGTTGGGCAACACCGATTGAATTACTTTAGAAAATATCGAGATACGTTTGTGCTTGATGCTTGTGTAGAATATTGGGGTACATACTATGCGAGAAATTTCACGATAAATCGATCAATTTTTAGATTTGATGCGAGTGGTTTCGATGAAATTGAGATACGGTCCGGTGAATATGAAACTAAAGGATGTTTAGTCGTCGTTTTTTGTTTCCAATTTGTTTAAAAAGACAGTGGCTGCTGAAAGTTTCTGGCCGAACTGTAGTTTTAACATATCTTTTTAAAAATATATAATACGAATAAACTCTTGATATACCTATATTGAGGATACGTTGCTTCTTCAGATTTGATGATATTAAACATTTTCTTGCATAAAAATAATCTGTTTTCCTGTTGTTAACAAATACGGGCCTGACAAAAGTTATGACAAGGATATGGTGAAATTACAATTTCGCCGGAAACTTTTGACAGCCACTGTACAAAACCGTGGAATTGTTCATTATTTACGAAAACAGGGTGCACAGGTATTATGTTGGACCATGTTAATTGTAGAACGTTTCCTTTCTTCATTTTATACGTAACAAATTGGCTTTTCTGAAACAATTTTAGTATGAACCTTAGAAGACATTTGTTTGGTTTAAAAAATTAATAAAAGGAATGGAAAAATGAAGTCGGAAAATATGGCGTAGTTGGCTAATATGATATACAAAAAATTAGTTTTTACAAGTTACCTACTACAATTTGTATTTGAAGACTAAGTGGTTATTACTTACTTGTTAAACTATATTGCACAATTTTATAATGCATGTTTCAACACTGGGTAGTTGTTGAAATAAGTTTTTATTTAAAAGATTATTCCAACTACATAAACTTCTACCCTTCATTCGCTTGTTTTGTCTTTTATCATTCTTAGCATTATTTTAGTGGTAATGCATATATTTTATAAGTACTTACCAACTACGTTCATATTTGTCATTTTGTTACAGAAACGAAAAGTATGCTTCTCTTACGAGTAGAATCACTATTGAAAACTACGTGTTTTTGCCAGTGTTCATCACCAGTTTTCTTCATATTTCTTGATTTTCAGCATTACTTCGTAGTATTAGTTAAAACAATAAAACGCTTAGCAAATAATTACCTTCATTCTAGGTTCTCAAGCCTACGAAATTTAATTGTTTTAATAATAACTGATGTGTTTTACTCATTATGGTGACTTTAAGGAATAAAAATTTAACCCTGGAATGTTTTTACTCATCACTAGACTCCGGATGATTATGAAAATCTAAGTTCTTATGGAATACTTTGCAACAAATTTTTATCAGATAAATATGTATATCTGTACGCTACTAAGGTTTCCATCAGGCTCCAAAGTAAAGAAGAATCGCATAAAACTTGATTAACCATTTAACACCCAGTATTGTACCGGTGCAGCACTCATTTTAAAAGTGCATACAATTCTGTTGGCGGTTAATATGTAACTTTCGTCAGCAAGCATCCACAGTTTCACTAATGTGAAGTAGATATCCACGTTTTTGTGAAGAAATTTAAGTTTTCCCTGCAAAAATAAATAAAAAAAAATAGGTCCGTTTAATATCGATATTTTCGATTTCAAAATAACACGATACAACATATGTACCAGTCTCATAATTTTGATATAACAATCTAAGGGTCTGGGCGTTAAAGGGTTGAGTATTTTACTGTACTGAATCTTAAATAATCGGGCACGCTATAAATACAAAAAATCCGCGATCTAATAATGGCAATATTCTGAACAATGTACATTACCAGTTATTACGTACCATACTTGTGAAATTTCTGGCACATCTGTCAGTAAAGATTACCGATTTCTTAAACTTACACTAGTTCGAAACACGGGGTTCACATGCCCATTCACCTCGCCGCAATTGAATTCAATTAGTATTGTTCGTAGGAAAGAAGGGATCTCAAGAAAAGTTTCCTTTTCCGTTGGAGTTACTTTTTGCCCCCTCCGTTGTTCGCCGACCGGCCTGTCCTCCAGGGGAAAGTTCTTAAAATTAGTTCGCATTGGCGTGGTTGCACGGCACCGGATCGTTTGGAGGGAGCTCTTCTTCCAGCTGACAACAAGATTTAAATTGTCGTCAGTTTTACAACCCTTTTACGACTTTGCTCAGCCATCGGATGCCGGGACACAGTGGGACATTTTTAATTTTCCTTTAATTAGTCTAATTTATTTCTTGCTTGAAACGATCGGGACCGAGGGCCGTGTATGACGGTCGTTAAGTAATCTTTATGGAATAAATAATTTAACGTGAACTGCTCAGGCTCGACTTTTAAGTGTAAAATGCTCTCTGTAACTCTACGCGACGTCGTTTATCCTGCTCAGAGGGGTGTTCCCCGTTATAGGGCTGCTTACATTAACCGGTCCCGTCATTATCTTTAATGCGTGGGTTCTGACGTGAAATAATGGGGAAAGCAATTTTAATAAGGCTCATATTTAAGTAAAATTTAATCATTAATTTAGTTAATCGACTACGTGAAATCAAGCGTTTCTCGGTTCTTTCAAGGTGTTAGAACGCTTTGGCAGACCATGTAATTTGTAGTCAATAATTGATCCATTTATTAATATTCTATCGAGTACTGTATTTCCTGACACTTTAAAATAATGTCTAGTTTCATAACTATTTCGAGTGATTAATTTGATGCAATAACAAAATAATTGACTTGATTTAACTGTACAAATCTTTATATACTGATATTGTAATATTATTGTCATTGTCATACTCGTTTTGGAAATGTATGAAGCCACATGTCGGGTGTCTGGGAGTTTTTATAACTTGAATAATATCTACAAGTTTTGGTAATCTAAATTAATTATTAGTATACCATCGATGTCAGATATTTGGTTGAATTTCTATTCGTATGTAAACTGTTGAAGCACGCTGAAAATTTGTGACACATTCGATAAATGTATTGTAATAAAGTGACTCTAAGACTGTATTATAAATAGATGTACATAATATTCCTGACTAAAAGTTCTAATTTTTTGTCTTCTTTTCTGCGAGTTATTGACAGAAGTCAAAATGTTTATATGTTTTTGCATACATTTCTGTAGTAAGTAAAAGAAAAATGATTTACGCTGTAGATTCTACAGGAAGTAAATCTCTCGAGCGTAATAGCTGAACCTAATTTCTCAACTTTTTAATAACAATTGTGACGTATTTGGTCGCGCGTTAAAATCGATGGCGTATCTAATTTCCATTTCACTTGTTAGGGAAATACTTACGGAATTTCATAATCATATTAAGTTGGTTTAAAATTTAAACTTTAAACTTTAAATGCTTAGAAATTCCGTATTCTCAAATCTTTGTTTCTTATTCTTTTTGCAATTCTTTCCTGTTCCTCATTTTTCAGGACTATACTGCCAGACTGAATTCTAAGGAACCAAGAGTGATATATTAGGCGTACCCATAAGTAGTACACCATATATTATAAAACTTTATATTTAATTTTAAGAAAATCGGACCACTGTAATGTATTCCAATAACATTCATTCTCATCCTCCAAAGCTCGTCACTATTTAAAAGAAAACTAAAGAGGTAAGGTACGTTGACTTTCAATCAGGTCATAAATTCATAAAAAGAAACAGTAAATTACTTATTGGTGTACCTAAAAGATTAATTACACCTATTAAAACTTCCCTTTCCTAAATGCCATATGAATATTGCGTGTAATTTTAATGACAAAGAAGCAGTATTTAAACTTGTAAAAAAAGATTGTTCGACTATCATCAACACGTTACAGGAAAACTACTAAATAAAATTCCACAGCCTACCCGTACAAAAAGCACACACAATAGAAGAATAAGAACCAACCAGTAAGCTGTGTGCGATTATTGGGAACAATACATCCAAAAAACACCATAAATTCGAAAAAACGCAGCACGTCGAAACAAAAATTTCACAACTGATCCTGTATCACGTTACGCTGTGTATTCTAATCCCAAACACAAAACTATCTTCAGTCATAAAAAATGTGGCCAAAATTCGTAGAGATCCATCTGCCATTAATTTCCTGTGGTTTCGTTGAACGAAGATTCATTCGATTTATTTATGTTGCCGACACAACTTGCCTATCTGTAATGTCTGCGTGTATCTCCAATCGTCGTCGGGCCCGCCACCCTTCGATAGACATGAAAAACAAGGGACCACGGTAATTTGGAATCGCCCGCTTGCCTGGTTTATCCAGTTGCGAAGTCAGCCGACCGGGGGGAATTGAGCTCATCGTCGATCGCGCCTATCGCAACGAAACAATCGAGGGGCCAGGGGTAAACGATCAATCGTGAAACAATACGCGAACCGAGGCTTTCCGCGGTTCGAAAACTGCTTTTATCGGCCATTCGACATTTCGCGACGGAGATTTATCTCAGCGTCGCATTGCTGCAATTTAGTCCTTCCTTTTTTATTATTACCCGAGAAATTGTCGCCATTGCCGTGGCCCGATATGCTCTATGACAGCCGACCTCTCCCGCTGGCACACAATGGAGAAGAAAGAAACATTCCAATTGCGTAGCTATTGCTCGCCGCCGCTGTGCCGCGCTTCATTCGCCGAAACGCAAAATTGATTCAATGCATCGGGTCCCCTGTTGGCACGCGCCACGTTAATGCGATCAGGAAAATTTCACGGGTACATATCTCCACCAGCGGCGTGTACCTGTTAGTTTTTATTTCTCGTTTTTTTTCCACCGTGTCCTGCTCAAAAACGGAAATTTTCCCGGAAAATAGGCGGACTTCTGTCTGGTACAAAAAACGTCCAATTGTACTTCTATTTTGTTGAACTATCAGATTGCTGTAACAGTTCGAACCCTTTCGATGGTACATTAGGTAAAGACTTAACTCTTGTACTCCCAAATTATTCAACAAGTACAAAAGAAAATCTTTTCTTGTTTTTTTTCCATATTACATCACGTATAATTGAGTCACAATAACATTTTTAAACATTTTGAAAGTGTTTAATGCCATTTTTTATTTGTTGTTATTTAGCAACTTTCTAACTTCTAATAGTTAATAGCATCTTTCAATAGTTTATATTAAAAAGTTATTCTACAGTAATGATGGCTTTATAAATTTCTATTGTACTGCTAGCAATGCTCAACACTTAAATTTCTGTAAATGAAGGAAATATTAGACAATACAGAGACCTCTCGATAATCATTCCGAATTCGGATCCACGCCGGGACAATAATCGCATAGGGAAAAATGTTTCAGACCCTTGTAAGTTCGTTTTTTACCTTGGGCCCAAACCTTGGCAACAAAAGCGCAGGGGTAATAAAGTATGCGCATGACAGGTTTCACGCCCCCTCCACCCTCCCCATTGGCGGGGATAACGCTTGGACAATAATCGTGTAGAACAAGTCTAACGATAATCGAGAGGAGTCTGTAGTATCATATTTTAACGTTATGCTTTTAAATGTATATTAAAATGTGTGTCATGCCATATATACAAGATTCGGAGAATCTATAATATACTCACAGATATGAAAAAATATGATACTAATATTCTGTTTCGTAATTTAGAATATGTGCCATATGGCTGCAGTGAGAACGAAATGGTTAATTTGAATAAAAACAGGTAGTATTCTGCGTTACTTTTCTGTGATTTCGTCCTTCTATTTATTTAGTTAATGGCTTTTGTACTTTATGTATACGAGTACTGTAATACATGTAAAAGTACAAATTACATTGTATTTATGTTTATTGCATAATAAACTTTGTCATATTGATTTCATTACATGTTTAGCGTTGCAGTAGCGTAGGAAAGTATTAGACTACATTTTGTAATAATCATTAAATGTAAAATTGTATAAGAAATTGTTTATCGTAAAGAGAGCATTTGGCATTAATCAATTATTGTACGTGGATAATAAATATTTGGAAACAATGTAATGACAAATATGTGGTAAAATTTAGTACAAAACAATATTGTGACCCTATAATTTTGCATGCCCCTGTAGGTGTTTGTAACCGAAAAATGAACTAGCTATGTAACAGATTAACATAAAAATATAAATTAGTAACTACTGGAACAGGTATGCCATTGATTTTTATAATACAGAATTAGTAAAACGTATTGGATTCTTATGATAAAAACTAAAACAGAAAGTTGTATTTCTGTATGAACAATTCTGTACAATCTGTTCCACTTTCGTTTCCCTATCGTCAATAAATAAAGTTTTCTGATTACGCTATTCAATTTCGCAAGTACAGAGGATTCTGAAAAAACCTTTGAAGCTTGTTTTACAACTCCCATAGAAATATCCACGGGCGCCTTTACGTGCCCGTGGCTCAAATTAAATAGTGAACTTTAGCGATTTTTACTAATAAACTCGTCCCGGTTACGCAAGAGCGACACTTTTGTTCCCTCGTAAACGACTGAACTTTTCTCATGAGTTTTACAAGACTTAATAGCCCCTAAAGTCTGGCCATAAGGTCCCTTTTTGGCCTAGTTAACTTTTTAAGAAAATATTCAACGTTATTACAATCACCGTGAATGTACACCAGCAGTAGGTCTTTCTGTCAGTTTACGATCTCATTCTGATTATTAAAAATATCTCGAAAATAGGTCATTACAATTTAGACTATACTATGCCCGATTAAAAACAATCGAATGCTAACCTTTATAAACCCTGACTGACGGACGTTCAAATGCTGATGAACTATTCAGAAATAGCTACAAGTAAGGGCATTCTGTTTAACATTTACTAAAAACATTTCCGTCATTCTTGCATTGAATTATGTTTTACATGGGTGAAGTCGTAGTTCTTTTGCTCCCTTGTTACTATTTCGTGTTGCACATAAGGAACTCTATCTTTCGTGATGTTTTTCACATTAACACTTAACGATAGGGCGCTTATATTGTGGATAGTAACGTGTTATCGGGGACATTTTCAGAAAATGGGAGACAACATTGACCGTATTGCGGACCAAAGGAAAGTTGCACACAATTCTTTCTTGCGAGAGTCAAAGCACTTTCAATGTTTACCCTTCACAATGTGATTATTTCACATAGGACGCCAGTTGGCGTCCCCCCTAGATAACGTAAGTTTTAATTAAAACGCCATTATTGTGCATCTTTCGTTAAATTGTGATGTATTCATTTTCGGACTAATAAGTAAGTTCAACACTCTTCTATTCAAATTACTTCCCATATCACCTTCTTTAACAAGATCAGCGTACTCACAATGGAACATTCTTTACAGTGTTCCCTATCACGATTCACTTTTCAAATAATGTTTTCACTTTACACGTGTCTAATCGACAAATTGTTATCGTAACCCCCGCGACGAAATCTTACAAATTCACGTAATTTTTCGTCTTGCCCAAAATCATAACTATTCGAACGATCTTCCTAGGGTAGAAACGGAGAAAGTTTTCCTTTTCAACTGCGTCGGCTGTAAGGGAAATCGTTCAACGCGCGAAATGAGCGTGAAAGCAGAAATGGGACCCCGTTGAAATACGGTTTAATCAGTGGGACATGCAGACAATGTCCAGAGATTGTCAGGAAGAAAGTTGCGTTCTGTCGGCGAGGAGATTGCAGGACCTACAGCCGGGGATGGATCGGGACGCGGTAGGAGAAAACGCAGAAGTTCCGAAGCAGGGGTCGCGAATACGAGGGAGATGATATCGTGGCCCGAAACAATTAGCCCGGATTTACTAGACGTTAAGGGGGGAGACTCCTTTGGGGCCAACTCCGAATCGATCGAAGCGCTGATATAATCAATCGGACACTAACGAAAATACATAATCGATAATTGGAACAGCTTAATAATATGACATCTAACGGCAATACCCACAAATAAATTTTGTTCCCCATTACCATCAAGTTGGGTTTGTGTATTTACTACGCGAAGACAGTGTTGCCAGACAGTATCGATTTTTGACAATTCTGCCCATCAGGAGAACGATGGAATACCTACGGCTCGTGGCGAGATTTCGACTCTCGCCGAACGTAGGAACAGAATGGTGCGACTGAAAGAGATTCAAGAATGAAGCAATACTTACGTACTAATGTGTGCAACGATAAACCTTTTCTATTCGTACTTGCAATGATGCTATTTTTTTTTATTACATACGAAATACTTGAAATGGCATTCTCGAGAAACAATAGTTATTTATCATTTATTGACCTAATTAATGCAGATGTTATATACTTACACATATATTTCATAAAAAGATGCAAAAAGAATACAATTAATCGCAAACGCTCCCTCAATATTTTCATTTGTCGACCAGCGGAAATAGATTTTGAACTAACAACGATTTTTCGACTTTCTTGTATATATGTGCACAGGGATAAGGAAAGAAGGACTTGAAGGATTTGAAAAAAAGTACGATCTTCATATTATCAAAAATGTTTTATTTAAATGAAAATAATTATTGACATATATGGGG
>NW_015374200.1:174363-174764 GCF_001272555.1 Dufourea novaeangliae | reverse complement strand
AATGGTGCGACTGAAAGAGATTCAAGAATGAAGCAATACTTACGTACTAATGTGTGCAACGATAAACCTTTTCTATTCGTACTTGCAATGATGCTATTTTTTTTTATTACATACGAAATACTTGAAATGGCATTCTCGAGAAACAATAGTTATTTATCATTTATTGACCTAATTAATGCAGATGTTATATACTTACACATATATTTCATAAAAAGATGCAAAAAGAATACAATTAATCGCAAACGCTCCCTCAATCTTTTCATTTGTCGACCAGCGGAAATAGATTTTGAACTAACAACGATTTTTCGACTTTCTTGTATATATGTGCACAGGGATAAGGAAAGAAGGACTTGAAGGATTTGAAAAAAAGTACGATCTTCATATTATCAAAAATGTTTTAT
>NW_015374200.1:103927-173938 GCF_001272555.1 Dufourea novaeangliae | reverse complement strand
ATTTTTGTACGAATGTTCAGAGTAGTAATGAGTAGGGTTGTAAGGATAACATTTAATTGTAAAAATAATTTATGTGTGTACAACATAATATGTCTGTATATAATAAAAAATTTAGATATTGAAGTGGAAAACATTTATTTTCTTCTTTTTAAATGCTTCCCCAATTAATATTTTTTAACTTTTTTATTTTACTTAGAGGTTACAAAGTGAAATTATAAAATAATTAAAAATAAAAAGTAAAACCGCCGCATTGGGATGAGAACAGGGTCTCTTGACTGTTGCTCACGCGCTTAGGTTGCGGGGCATCGCGTCGAGAACGTGAATTTTTTAATATAAATTTAATATAATAAAACTCTTTTCTAAATATAGCTCACCGTCTCTCGAACGGCCAGCGCACACGGACAGGGCTGGCATATGCTTGTGTGTGCCAGCACGATGGACGTAAAGTGGGGGTAGCCGGGACGCATAGTGAGAGACGATGGTACGTCGGAGTGGGAGAGTGGTGGGGATAAACAGTACCACGATTTTGGCATCACTGACAATGAGGCTGGCACGCGCGTTACAATGTTGTATCGCCCCATGAAGAAAGCAGGGATTGAATGAAACCGTGAACTTTTATAATGTACTTTTATAAAATCTGTTCGTCAAATAAATTCTCATCAAATAAAAAAATTATTTGTCATGCGTCGAGTAAAGATTACCAGAATTATCTTTATTCGGCGCATAACTACTTATTTTTCTATTTGATGAAAATTTATCTTCAGCGTGCTATAAAAATTTCATCTTTATTTGTATATTTATTTGACGTAAAATAATTTTCTGATCGCGTTCGAGCCGCGCTGCCGAGGACTGGGGAGTCGAAGGCCCGGCACGCGCGTTACAATGTTGTATCGCCCCATGAAGAAAGCAGGGATTGAATGAAACCGTGAACTTTTATAATGTACTTTTATAAAATCTGTTCGTCAAATAAATTCTCATCAAATAAAAAAATTATTTGTCATGCGTCTTATAAAGATTACCAGAATTATCTTTATTCGACGCATGACAAATAATTTGTTTATCTTGTATTCGTTATTTGAAATTTTTATTTAAATAAAAATTTACCCATCTCTGGTATCAGAGGTGGGCAACTGATCGTTCACGAGTATCGCGCGGCTGGAATTTCTCCTTTCGATGATCGTGAGCAAACAGTTGCCCACTACCGATATAAATGTACGAATATAATTATAAGATCTAATTTTTATTTTACTGTTTCAAATAAAAAAAATGATAAAAAGAATCATGTATAGCGACCGTCGCGGTGGACGGCGCGGCGGCCGGCAGCCGCCTCATATATGTCAATAATTATTTTCATTAAAATAAAACATTTTTGATAATATGAAGATCGTACTTTTTTTCAAATCCTTCAAGTCCTTCTTTCCTTATCCCTGTGCACATATATACAAGAAAGTCGAAAAATCGTTGTTAGTTCAAAATCTATTTCCGCTGGTCGACAAATGAAAAGATTGAGGGAGCGTTTGCGATTAATTGTATTCTTTTTGCATCTTTTTATGAAATATATGTGTAAGTATATAACATCTGCATTAATTAGGTCAATAAATGATAAATAACTATTGTTTCTCGGGAATGCCATTTCAAGTATTTCGTATGTAATAAAAAAAATTAGCATCATTGCAAGTACAAATAGAAAAGGTTTATCGTTGCACACATTAGTACGTAAGTATTGCTTCATTCTTGAATCTCTTTCAGTCGCACCATTCTGTTCCTATGTTCGGCGAGAGTCGAAATCTCGCCACAAGCCGTAGGTATTCCATCGTTCTCCTGATGGGCAGAATTGTCGAATGGCAACAGCGTAACAAAACAATTGATACGATCCAGCACGTGTTGCGAGGTTACATATACCGACTTCCCTCTGTTTTATCGATGCTCGGTGGTAACATGGCCAAAGTGACTGACAAATACCATAAGCGCCGCTAGTGGAGAATCCTTGAACTATACCAGTGTATATTCCTGAGCCTGGACGCGTCAAATCGTAGAATCCAACTTACGCCTTCCACAAGTGATAAATTAACAAAAATCGGTTTTCTACGATAGTGTGACAGTGGTGTACAGGGTGGTCTGGTCAGCATTTGACGAGAAAACAACTAAATCGTGTGATATTTGACAAAATGTGACTTGAGCAGCCATCTTGTGTGCTTCATCGGCGTCTGTCACAATCGCACAATTTCTAAAATTCTAATTCTTTCAATTAAAATGTGTTTATTGGTGTTTATACGGACCAGACCACCCTGTAGGGAAGTCTACCCGTGAGTTCTATACCAGTGAAAAGTGCATTTGTGCAATTGTCGAGGCAGAAGTTGGATTCTACGAAATCGAATGTCTCTCTCGTGTATCGCGTATACATACACGGTTCCCGTTGATTGCGTGAGTGAAAATCACAGTTTTTCCCGACTTTCCACCTACAAGTGTAGTAAATCTAACAATTCTTAGATCTTTTGATGCCTGTCGCTCGTTTCTGTATCAACCGATTTCAATGTAAAGTTCAGTATGTATATAACTAACAAAAATCTTCGATATGTATTTATTAAATTTTCATTATAGCCTCAGATTAAAAAGTTGTAAAAAACGACCTTTACTATTTTCTTCGCGATTCCAACCAATCGCAAGTTTTTCAATTTTTTTTACACATCATTTAGTAAACTAATGTCCCTAACATCACAAAAAAACTCAAGTCACTCGGACCAATTTGAAAAAAGTTGTTCCGTTTTAAAGGGTGTACGAATACTTTCGTTCCCCACAGTATGATTCCATGAGCAGTAGCGTACGTCTCCTGCAGCAGTGAAAGTGCTAAATCAAGGTTTTACTGTAACAATGATAATGTAATAGCAGTTAAATTTCACGTTTCAATTTTTCATTTATTTCCTTCGTATATTTTTTGTACCCCAGGTACTTACAAGGAATATTCATTAAGTAATACACATGATTTTTCTATAACTTTGCTCAATTTTTTCTGGGACCAACTTGAGAATTTTTCCGTATTTAGTTCGTGTCAGTTTTAGACTTTAAGGGAGAAATCAGCCTTTTTATCCGATGCGTCCCTTTACTTATTCGCTTGTGACTCTACATCGGTAGGTAGCAATTTTCAAAAAATTATTTTTTTTTAAAGTCAAACGATTATTTATGAAAATTTTTGTTTCAAAATAATTGTTTGGAAAGTATTTTCCTACCGATATTTAAAAAACTGAAAACGATATAAAATTTATCTGAACTTCTTTTCGATATCTTTTGTAGTGTACAAGTTACAGGCGAATAAGTAAAAGGAACGCTTCGGATACAAAAGGGTGGTTTCTCCCTTCTGGTCTAAAAGTAGCACCAACCAAGTACGGAAAAATTTTTAAGTTGTTCCCATAAACAATTGAAGAAAGTTACAGAAAAATCAGTGGGTATCACTTCGCAAACATCCCCTGTTAGTGTACGCTTAAAATAACACAACTCCGTGATTCATTAACGAACAGAGAGCAAAACGACAGGAGCTAAGGGAAATTAATTCGTCGTTTCGCGCTGGATGAAGAAAAATGGAAAGGCTAGGATATAACAAAAAGAGTAACCATGCAAATTTTCGAATATTGTTTTAGGCGATTCGTTGTATCTACCGGAGCAGCTCCGTAATTTCACGCAGCTGCATCTGACGAGAGATCGATCGACCGATGCAACATCATACGCCACTGCACAATAGGAAACAAATTACGAAATTACCATACTAAGCGACATCCGGGGAACGACAACAGTAGAAGCAAACCACAGAGCAGATTGAACGAAATCTGTGAACGGAAGATCACGGGGTAGACACATTATTTGCATCTGACTGGTAGATTATGACGACTGGACTCGACAGTTGGACAATATTACTATGCATCGTCTACTTTGCCGAACTGACCGTTCATGGGCGAATTTTTATCGCAAAATAAATACATGTAGGTTCATTGCTTCACGATTTGGGGTGAGTGAGAATTTTAATACAGGATACCGACGAAGTTCCTATCTATTTCGTAGAAATTAGTGAAGAAAGAACAAAACTCTGACATAGGAAGTTACACAGATATTAAATTAACTCTGAAAAAGTAATGGTTGGAAGTTGGAGGATTCGACCTCCTAAGAACTGAAATAAGTTTTACTCGTCCAGAAAATTCATTATCGACTAGAAAAATGGTATCAAAGTCCGTCATAAGCATATCTGAAAAAGGATATCACTAACTTTCATTTTATGACTTGTTTGACATTTTAGGTTTATTTGAATATATGTAAATTAAATAAGTGGAAGAGAAATAGAAAACCATTTGCTGGGGTAAACAAAATCCCATGTTGGTATTTTGTTGTTTCATTTACAATTATTTTACTTATTACACTTTGACGCCATTTTTCTGACCGATACTGGATTTTCCGAATGAGTGACATTTAGGATAGATGTACCAATACTGCCAGCTTAAGATTGTAACGTAACTTCATTTAATGAATTTACATTTTGTTCAACCTAAATATCATTTCAGTTTGGAACATAATATTATTGAATACCTTCTTCGTTAAGAAAATAGTTTTATACAGGGTGTTCGACAACTAGTGGGAAAAAATTTAAGGGGTGATTCTTTGAGGCAAAATAAGACGAAAATCAAGAATAGCGAAATTGCGAAAAATGCTTCGTTTGTTAGTTATAAGCGTTTAAAAATTGACCGAAATCATGGCAATCCGCGCGCACGGAGTGTCAGCGGATCACGGCTCAACAGGGGCGTACAGTCACTTTAAAAACTCAACGACGTGCAGGAACAGTCGGTAGAACAGCTGTTTACTTACCTCGTAGAAGATGTCGATAACTTGTGCCCGCGGTGTTTCAGTCGAATCCATTTGTATCGCATTAACTCTGATTCCTCGATAAAATTCGTAGAAATGTAAATATCTTCTTACGAATATTATCGAGTAGAGAGGGTTAATGCCCCCTCTAGTTGTCACGTATCACAATTGTCCTGTCCACGAGTATCCATGAAATTAATCCGCACACGCACGTACATCACAGAAGTCCGCGAAAAGTGTCCACACACACACACTGAGCCATTGTCCCGTCCGCGAAAAATGTCCATACACACTGCGCGATTGTCCCGACCGCGAAAAATGTTCACACACTGCGCGATAGTATGTCGTCGTCATAAATAGTGCAAATTAATTATTGTAAGTTTTAATAATTATTGTAGGTTTTATTAAGTATTGCAGATTTTATTAATTATTGCAAGTTTTAATAAATATTGTAGATTTTATTCATTATTGCAGGTTTCATTAAATATCGTAGGTTTTATTCATTATTGCAGGTTTTATTAAATATTCTAGGTTTTATTAATTATAGCGTGTTAAAAATTAGTATAAAAGTTAGTGTTAAATAGTTTTAAATTAATTATTTTGAGTGTTAGTTTTGTGTAACCTATAGAGTGTTAAACCCAACGGAGGAACAGCTCGCGGGTCTACTTAATCGCGCAGTGTGTGAACATTTTTCGCGGTCGGGACAATCGCGCAGTGTGTATGGACATTTTTTATGACTTATATAATTTATCTATATGTCTTTTGTGATTTGCAATATTTCGTATCTATTCAAAACTTTTTAATGTGTTGTAATTCATACATTGCACAGATCGCTTAAAATTGACAGATTAGAGTTTATTACGTCACCTTAACGAACAATGTAGAAATTAAACCTTGTTTCTTATGTGTTTTGAGTTGAATGAAAGTTTTCATTTATTACATTTATACAAGGTACGTAAAAAATTTTCCATGTGTATTTATAGTAACAGTTTCAAAGTCCAATATTATATTTTGCTATTCTAATCTTCAACATTACGTTATCTTAAGTAAAATCAAGAAATTGCTAACACTTTTTTGACATAGATTTTGCCAAAAACAAAATATAATACATCTATAATATTAACGGAAGAACGTTACATACTATAGATTAATTGTGCCCTTTTAACTCTTCTATATATAAATTTTAAATTACTAAGGATATCATTGCATTAAGATATTACATAGGAATTTTTTAATACTTGAACTTCTCGATCTAAAATAATTAGTGGAATTAGCTTAAGAGCTTTTGACTTTATATTTCTGACACGAATTGTAAGTTAGCTTTTTAAAGCATTTCAAAAGGTACAATGCATTCAGTCCATTCAGAAAATGCGCAAGAATTCTATGAAAATTGTCCGACCAGACACTTCCATTAAGGTTCAACCATTCACTTGGCTCTTTGCAATCGGCGATATAACCGTTGAAAATGCGTTATGTCCCTTCAAGGAACAGGTGTATTCAGTATAATTGACCCTTTCCTCTCATTTAGTAATACTGCATGAAACGAATGATTCATTGCAGTCTGTTACGGAATAAAAGTTATTCAATCGATTACCGCATGCGTCCAGAAGTAGAATACAATAACCAATCAAAAAAATTCGCTTTGAAGTTGTTTGAAAATTTTGCCTGTTCATCTGAAGAAAACTGCGGCAATTGAAAATTTCGACGAAACTCCAAGTGTAGTATGCTCTCGAGTAGATGAGATTTCAATTTGCCTTAACAATTTAAACTTTCATTTATTCGGCTATACCTAATTAACGAGGTTTGAATTTTTTAACGAACCGAATTTATAAAGGATGCTGGTAAATAATGGATTTCTATTAAATGTTGAATTGTCATCAGATTTTATGATGGAAATTAGTTACTTATTAATCGATAAATTTTAATTGATAATGAATATACTGTTTTATTAGTACATGTTATCTTTAATTGGATGAAAAATATTTGCAAACAGTTCATTAAATGAGATTATTGTTTCCTCAGATTCCACGTCTCGTCAATATTTGATTAAATTCGAACATATGTGTTGAAATAGGTGAAACTTTGTATTATGCGTAATTTTTTATTAGATATACGCGGGAGAAGCTACTTTGCGATCTCCAATGGTGGCGCGCAAGAATTAAAAAATACTTTCACCTACGTTCTAACTGTGCAACTGTCAGTAATATCCAAAAACATGTAAATAGTAACGTTGAGCACGTTATAACGTAGAGCAACAGAAATGAATGAGGATATTAGGGTTACGTATGGAGAATAATTTCATTTTCGATCGTATTCTACTGCGCGGCTGGCAACGGAAAACGCCTTAAAACTCCGTCTGTTTATTCCTCAAGTAATAGAGGGGCACAATCTCGACCAACTGCTTCGCAACCTAGAGACAGAATCATGATTCACTCGCGACCGTTAAGATTTCCTTATAAAGAAATTCTAATGAAACCCCATCCAGTTTTGGGACTATACAGGGTGTTAGAAAAATGTCCTGCGCAGCTTGCCTTGGCTGGCAAACTCGCGCTCTGATTGGTCGGGGTTTTTCGTTAATATCTCGGTAACGAAGCCTCAGATTACATTGTTGCTAAGGAAAAAGTTGTTCCAATTCACCCCCCTAATGCCCCATTTCCGGGTCGGAGGACATTTTTGTTACACCCTGTATAAACCCTCTGATTTTAACCCTCGGGGCCAGAATAGTACAGTTACTTGTAGAATGACGACGTATTATATCCGGCAAAGAGTCGGTTATATCGAGTTAGATCGGGCTTAAGTTCCCTTTTGAATCATCAATTAACTTTATAGAATCCACGAGTTCGGTTCTATCCGGCAATTTATAAAACCCGCTCTTACTCCCCGCATTGCCAGTGCGTTAACACCGAGCATTTAACCGGTAATATTACACTTAATACTTTACCGCGACAATACTACACTACATATACTTGTACCAAAGAATGTTTGTATAGTATCCAAATAATATTCTTTAATAAACGTGAGTAATTTTATTATTAAAATTCATTGGTTTGGTAATCATTATAATCGTAGTTGACCTTTCCCACACGACACAACTTTAACGCTCGAATTGTATCTAAATTCATAAAACGAGTTACGAGGCTTAACTAACATTTCCTGCGGCTCCCTGATTCCGCATCAGGTGCGTCCGCAAGTGACTCCATTCCAAGAGGCTCCCTGATTACGTATCAGGTTCGTCCTCACTTTCAATCATCCTAGCGGCCTCTCTGATTTCGCATCAGATTCATCCGCGCACCTCACTAACAAATTGATAAACCATATTCCTTGGAAAACCTACTCCGCCGGGCTCTTGCACTGCTCGCGACCCTGGCTCGTATCATTAGTTTAATTTCACTGTTTTCGGAGGGCTGATCGTTAGAAGTATTTACTAATTTTCGTACAATGCCTAAAGCAAGAAGTGACAAACAAGTTATAATTAAGAAATGGATAAGTGAAATAGCTGATACAAATTTTATAATGGAAGGAGACATTGTTAATTGCTAGACGTGTAATAAGCAGATTAACTGTGACAGAAAATCACAGTTGACTCAGTCGGTAGGTATACTTCTTGCATATTTTTTGCATATTTTCTGCATATTTTCTGAAAAATTTCTGCATATTTCCTGCATATTTGTTACATATCTGGGTATGTTTTAGCTGCGTAAAATTCCGCAGTCTAAGAATAATGATGCAATGCAATTAATAAAATTAAATTTGAAGTTGTCCTCGATAACAACGATGTAACACACACAATGCAGCAGGTTGAACGCACATACCATTACTGTTGAAATAATTTTACATATTCTAAATTTCTATTCATATAGTACATACCCCGTACTCCATTAAAAAACAATGCTACCTGCATTCATTTACGGGTGTGTTCCGATTTAACTGTAGATCTTTATACATTTATCGTATACGCGAAGACAAAAGCATGAAAACTGTGATCATTCTTTCTTCATGTCTTGCATAAAGACAGAAACATGAAAACTTTAGTCAGTCTCAACGAAATGTTTTTTCTCCTAGCATGACACATTCTATGATATAATAATACAGGGTGAGGCACTTAAAACCGGCCACCTGAATAACTTGGCTGCTATTGGTGATAGGAAAAAATGCATCAGGCCAAAATTATTTGGTATCGAGGGGCTGATCATCCGATGTTACTAGTTTTTTGATAGGTGGAGGCATCAAGGAGATATGAAGGTCATCTGTTTTTTTAAATGGAACGGTATGCTTTTTAACTTACATTCTGATAGAGTATTTCAAGACGAAGACAATGACCTATGGAAAGGTCATTCGTGGTCTGGGTTAAGCCAATTGTGATGGAAAATAATTTACTTTGAAGAAATGATCAAGCACCGTTGATTTATTTATCTAACAGTAATACACGACTAATACAAGTGTTCAAAGTGGTGACCTTGAACATTGATGCATGCTCTGAAGCGTTGCTTGACGGATAATACGGCATGTTGAATTTTAGTGGTGTTTATCGCGGCACAAGTTCTTCTTATACGCTCTTTCATATCTTCTATGGTTGTTGTCTATTTTATTATACACTTGCTGCTTTAATTTTCCCCACAAATAGAAGTCCAGAGGTGTTAAATCTGGAGAACGTCCGGGCCATATATGATTTCCTGCACGACCAATCCATGAATCTCCGAATATTACGTTGAGGAATTGAGTAATTATCCGTGCAGAATGAGCAGGGCATCCATCTTGTTGGAACTACATAGTTTGCCGTATGTGAAACGGAATATTTTCCAGCAGGTGTAGCAAAATTTCCGTTAATATGTGTTTATATCTCGAAGTGTTTAATGTGCCATCGATAAAAAAAGGACCAATTATTTCACCGTTAAGAAGTCTGCACCAAACGTTTATAGACCAAGGTCTTTGTTTATCCACTTCTCGCAGCCACAGTGGATTTTCTATTGACCAATAATGCATATTATGACGATTGACCTGGCCACAGTTTGTAAATGTGGCTTCGTCCGTAAACAAAACTTTAGTCAAAAACAGCTCATCACTGTGTAATTTCTGCAGACCCCATTCACAAAAATTTAAACGGTTTTGAAAATCATTCCCATGTAATTCTTGGTGAAATGAAACATGAAAAGCGTGGAATTTGCTTAAATGTAATATTTGCAAAACACTTCGTTGACTGATGCCACTTTCACGTGCTAGCTGCCTTGTACTAGCATGTGGATTTTGTGTTACAGCTGCTAAAATGTTCACTGTATTTCGATCATCAGTCGCTGTCTTGGATCTCCTTCGTATTTTGTTATCTACACGTCCAGTTTCTTGAAAACTTTTAATAACATTCGTAAATGCAGATCGGGAAGATGCGACACGTTCGGGAAATCGTTCAGCATACAAACGGACTGCATCTCTTACAATTTGGCGACATTTCCCATAAACAAAAACCATATCTACTTTCTCCGATATTGAATAACGCATTTCGAAAACTTGAGATACAGTTCGCTCGGCAGAGATTCTCATAAACGAGTAATCATAATATATATATATAGATGAAGCGTACAGTGTGATTGAATGTTTATTTCCATTCAACGACCCATAACAAGAGATTACGAGACAGAGATGAAGTAATAATATCAGCAACCAGAGACGACAAGGAAGTGTTCGACCATTTCCTCAAAGTAAATTATTTTCCATCACAGTTGGCTTAATCCAGACCGCGAATGTCCTTTCCAATAGGTCGATGTATTCGTCTTGAGATACTCTATCAGAATGTAAGTAAAACAACATACCGTTCTATTTAAAAAAACAGAGATGACCCTCATGTCTCCTTGACGCCTCCACCTATCAAAAAACTAGAAACATTGGATGATTAGCCTCTCGATACCAAATAATTTTGGCCTGATGCATTTTTTCCTATCACCAAAAGCAGCCAAGTTATTCAGGTGGCCGGTTTTAAGTGCCTCACCCTGTATAATGAAAGAAATAAAGTGTTTTGTTTCTTTGCTGTTTCAATATTCTGTAGAAACGTGTGTAAGTATATTAACCATGTCATAAATAAATCACCAAAAAGAATTTTACTCTTGAAACAACCCTTACACAGTATAACAAACACAATAAAGCTTGGTTTAAAATTTTAATATTGAAATATAATAATCGCATGTCAAAATGGAAACTCACTCTAAGACTATTAAATCTTTGTTAATATTGTATACACAGGAAAGCTTCGTACAACAAACAATTACGAGAATATAATCAAGTTTCTAGTGCATATTCGAGCTATCTATCGAGCCATCTCATTATAACCACGCTCACGACTGTAATATTCCACAACGAATTCCTTACCATCACGACACACGAGCGCAATGCTATCAACAAAGAGTACTAATACATTCCCAAGATTCCTGGTGCCAACAGTAATTAAGAATGACATTCTGGGCGTGCAACGATAATTCTTGGTCGCGGTACACCACGACGAGCCGCATTACTCGCGACACACGAAATCAAGAAGGCCGGAATATACATGCACATTTTTAGATGCCCCGCCGGAGAGGGGTAAAGGACTCGTTGAAGATAGAAGTGGGACGGACCTTCTGCTCGACGCTGCTAATGAGCGACGCACGACACTCGAGAGGGATGAAACCGGACCGGTTGGAAGTGGACAGATCGGACGCTTCCGGAACCCCGAAGCCCCGGTGTTGTTGCCACAGAAAGAGGGTAAAACGAGCACACGCCTTTTCCTCAGAAGCCCTTTTGCAATTTTCCGTGACGGCATGTAACGAGCGACCGATGAAACTCTAACGAGCCTTGCCCATGACTCGTGTTTCATCGCAAATAGTCCTGGCATGCCTACCCACGCCGGCCCGCCCGTACTCCTCCCTCTACCACTATTCAGGTTTCCTGGCTAATTTACTGCGGGAGGACCACCGTGAACTAGCGTTCGGTTAATAGGGACCACCCCCTCCAGGGTCGTGATTTTTCTCGAATTCAGTCGCTCGATAACGGATAGCCGGCGGAGATTTTTGTCCGTGGGATCGTGTTTGATTGGGGAACGTTTGACAGATGTGTATGTAACTGTTAAACGTTTCGTTAAACCCTCCGTCGGGCGTAATATGTTTTGTAACATGAACGGGAGGAACATGCCTGGGGGGCAGGGATTGAAAACAGTTATGAGTCGGTTTTGGTTCTTGAAATTGTTGTAAGAATTGAAATAATATTGAAACTCTTCTGGATATAATGATTCTAGCCAGGGCTTAAAAACTGTTATGATACGATTTAGGTTTTTGAACCTGTTAGGAAGAACCTTTATTCTGAATAACTGTTATGAAGAACCTAAACCTTAAACTATATCAATTTCAGTTCTATAACTGTAACTTTATAGGTTCTATATAAGTTCCAAAACGGTTATAGAACCTGTTTTCGTAATGTAATTGTACAGAATTCCCGCGGTAACGTTGGCTACCAATCGCAGTGCGTAGCCAACGAACTCGGTTGGCAGACTCGCGCACTGATTGGTCGGGGTTTTTCCTTAATATCTCGTTAACAAAGCCTCGGATAACATTTTTGCTAAAGAAAAACTTTTTTCAAATCAGCTCACGTATCTCCAATTTCCGGGTCCTCCAAATTTTTGCTGCACCCTGTTTGTATAAGCGTAATATGTTGTGGTTTCATTTGCAGTAAATTGTTTTAGAACTTATATAGAACCTAAACATAACTGTTATAGAACTGATATGGGAGCTAATATAGGAATCTTAACTAAAACTGATATCGTCTGAATTTTAGGTTCTTCATAACAGTTATTCGGAATAAAAGTTCTTCATAACTGTTTCAGTCGGAACTTTTACATAACAGTTTGAAACAATTATCTTCGGAACCGTTTCAAGCCCTCGTTCTAACCTACATACATTATACAGTATATCGGTTTTGGTATCGGTTCTACATTTGGTCTATAACTTTTATTTTTCGGTTCTTGAAACTGTTATAAGAACCGAAATAATGTTTACAACTGTTATGGATACGACGGTTCTGACCTATATCAGTTTCGGTATCGATTCTATATCTGTTCTATAACTTTTATTTTTTGGTTCAATATCGGTCCCACAACTGTTATTTTTTAATCCTATAGCGGTTTCGAAACGGTTCTTGAATCGATACTCGTATGGTTTTTGCAGTTACTGGAAACCTTAAATATTATTGTCGCAGATTATGTACCAGTTCACAACATTAGAATTTTACAAAGTTTACATTTTACAATATATTTAATATTTATTCTCTTCGAATTTAAAGTAATTTGTTGTCTATTTCATTTATACAAGGATTACAGAAAAATGATTTTACTGTACTAGATAAGTAATATATTTAACGATCAATATAATATAAGTATCGATTCAAGAACCGCATTGGAACCGATACAGAACCGAAAAACAATAGTTATACAACCAATATAGATCTGATATTACGATATGGGTTCTCAATAATCGAAACCAATATGAGTGAAAACCATTGCATCCATAACAGTTACAACACTATTTCGGTTCTCATAATTGTTCCAGTCAGAACCGATATGTATATGACAATTTGAAACAGTAAAGCTATGTGCTGCGGCACACGGTGCTTATTTTCTTGCAGGCTCGCTTGCTTGGAGCTGTGCATGCAGTCGCGCAGGGAGCGGTGCTGGCAAATGACGTCACTGCAGGCTACCTACCCTGCAAGTTTCGCTGCTGGATTTCGTGATTGCTCCCGTGCTATTTTTCCTGCAAGTTTTCTAGCTGACTCGCATGAATTACCAATCGCAACACAGTGGACTGTCACGTGATGTGGTCTCGTGGTCCCTCCCTTATACTCATGCGCTTCATTACAAGATCATGCAGTCTTTTTTGTTGCTAGATTAGGTTAACTTTTTCGAGATCGAATTAATTTTTTAATTAAAAAATTAATCCTGCCGCATACGATATTTATTTTTTCCATTTTCCGTATTTAAAAAATAAATACGTGGGATATATGTATATATCACGTTAGCCTTTTGTGAGCTATAAATGTGAGAACAAGGTTTGGAGCATTTTTATTAAACTTAAAGATTCTAATGTCGAATTTTAACTCCACAATTAATAAGTTTGTTATAATATAGGTAATTTTGCACGTATTTGAATCATTTTAATTATAATTACTTTCATTTTAATGCAGTTTTGTGTTGGCTATCGTCAACGCTTTTTTTTGCAGAGCAGCAGTGTACTGACAATGAGGGGCATCTAAAAAGTCTCACCACTACAGGAATTGGAAAGAAAAACTGTTGTTAATATATTTGAATAACGTATAAATAAAGGCCACAAAATTAATTCGATCTCGAGAAAGTTAACCTAATCTAGCAATAAAAAAGACTACATGATCTTGTAATGCAGCGCATGAATATGAGAGACCACGAAATCACATCACGGACAACCCACTGTGTTGCGATTGGCTATTCATGCGAGCCAGCTAGAAAACAAGCACCGTCTGCTGCGGTCTTTATTCTCAGAACCGTTTCATCCCCTGTTGTGGGAGAGGGAAGGGGGGCATAATTGATAGTAACGGGTTCATTTTCTGCTTCCATGAGATAATATTATTATTCTTTTTGTAAATAATTCATTTTAATAATTATAGTTATTTTATTGACAGTATTAGTGGTATTGAAATATTAGGCTAAAAATGAAATAAACTAGAAACACATATAACTAGACTGCAGATCTTTGTGCACGTATCAGTGTTTATAAATTTATTTCCAGACACTGGAATTAAGCAGAAATTTCTTTACAACACTCAAGGTTCTACAGGGTCCCACATAAAGTGTAAACCGTACTCAAATTTATTCACGTTCTCGATGTACTGAATATCAGACGCAGTCTACACATAACCTTTTAAAAAGAACATACAGTTGGATGATAGCGTTTGTTAAACGGTTCAATATTGTCCCCTACAATTTTTTTCTAATTTCAGTTTAAGCAGTGCTATAACCTAGCCCAATTGCCAGAACCACAGTGTAGACATGAGGAGAATGGAATTAGAAAAATAGAGTGAGCGTACATAGTCAGTGAAACTGCATCGGGCACTGGAGAGGTAATCCTCGCAAAAGGAATCCGTGGAAGGCACAGCCGGCTCATTTCCAACCCACATCGAAATCTTGTATAAATATTTCATCAAAGTTGTTAGCCTGAGTTTTAACGTAGGCTTAGAGCTTGGGTCTCGAGTGACCTACGTGTGTTATTCAAGGGTTAAGTTAAACAGTACCGTATCTTCATGACCATTTTGATGTAGGATGTGCTGGTTACAAGATTTCTTTCTAGTAAGGAATCCTTCTTTGAACTGACAGATGCAGGTGGATGTGAAAATTATTGATAATACCTGGAAAGGTTTACAATATGGACACAGACATATTGTTGGCATTACTAGTTTGTGGCTTTTATACATTTGTAGCAAACGTACTTAAGTAGAACACGGTAAACTATGTTTTAATGAAGTTTAATACGGACTTTCGTCATAAGTTTTTTCTTTACCTAGTGTTACGCTGCATTTTCGCCAACATAACGCTACCGCTCCAAATTCGAACTTAAAAAAAGATTCGAATAGCGACTAACCGCGGCTTTTTCCGCGCCGAAAATCTGCGCACAGTTAGAGAGCCGTAACGAGGGTTAGGCGACACCCGACTCTGGAACTGTTTTCCCCCCGCCCTGACCAGGAGCCGTCATAGGATATTGGGAATCGGAGCATCCGATTATTGGAAAAAGGGTCTCCCGCCCTACGAGGGGACACACCGCCGAACAACGGTGGAGAAGCCTATTTCGCGAGGCAGTCCAGTCGACTGCGGAGTCGGCGAACATTCGCACCAACAATGTACCTAGTAGTAGTAGTAGTAGTACACGATCTCCCGGGGGAGGGGAAGTGCGATTTCCCCCCCAAGGCCCAGCTGTGGCTCAAAACGCCGGTAGCTATCTCAACAGCCCTGCAATAGGGCTGCGGTGGGCATTACCCGGGGAGACTGTTTCCCCCGGCTTTCCAACCCGACCAACTTTTTTAGGCCCGGGCCACATGGAGGCGAGGAAGTACTCGCCCGTGGGGCGGAGAGTCACTAGGATCGTCCCATCCCTACCTGAGTAAATATCTAAGGGAATATGGTCGTCGGGGCAACCGATCCTTCGTCTCCAAAGTGAGTACCGGTTCACTCTTTGCTTCACCCACAGACCGAGTCTGTACCAGGGGTGGAATCATCGTGCTTGCGTACGTTCCATCATCGAGAGAGAGCTGTGTCGCCTGTTTCAACCCCCTATTGATCTACCTACCTATGTCCCGAATAATTCAGGAGCCCCCCCTCCTCTGATACCCTCACAAATCTACCACCCCCCCTCAAGGACAGGGAGGGAGTCCCGGGACTCCAACAGCAATACATGGGGAGGCCGTTCTAGCCGACCTCAAGGAGAGACGTGGTCGGGTTCGGCGATCACCTCCCCTGGGAGCCGCAGTGGACCATAAATGAATCCACCGCCATGTGAATCTAGTCTAAGTCTAAAGATGGGTATGTGAATTTATTAGAGAGGAAAAACGATGTAGAGTAGGTCGCGCCCTCTCCCCACCCTAGAGTCTGCAAGGAACGCGACGCGAGACGATAACCCACCGGACTTCGCCGAAATTTCTCCGAAGAGGAAATATCAGGTTCATCAGGGACTACCGCTCGCGTTCTGGGTCGCGAATAACTCGCCCATCCCTAATGGTCGACGCTCTCTCTTTCCGGCGTACCACGGATCGTTGCAGCGTGTGCCAAACGCCCCCGTGACCCGTCGACATATGTGTTCCAGGGTCGCGGTGTCTTACCGGCACGTGAGGCCTATTTTTAGTAATGCCATACTCTACGTCCGGCGCTTCGTTCGTAGAGAACTGCCTTCCGGACTACGATGTCCGCGGGGCTCGTTGGGCCGATATCTCGCAAAGTCATGCTCTTCATGCTTCCAAGACTCGGTACGCCAGTATACGCCCCGCTGTCCGACATCGCAATCGGGCCCCTTCGCGTGATAACTAGGCGGGACGACCAGGCCTCCGAAGAGTTATATGCCATGGAACGTCCCATAACCCACCTTCCCTCAGGCCCGATTGAGCGACGCTGATGAGTGACTGCTTGCTTCTGTTCCTGGAGCATCCTTTCGTTGATCCTCCCGGTCCAGTTCTTGACCTCGCGTCCTTACCTGCTGACCCTCCAGCTCACCGGCACCGGGATCCTTTGCCCAACAATGTACCTAGTTAGTTAGTTAGTATCACGTTTCTCCCGGGAGAGGGGAAGTGCGATTTCCCCCCCAAGGCCCAGCTGTGGCTGCTAGTGCCGGTAGCTTTCACACAGCCCCCGCCACAATAGCCGGGACTGCGGTGGGCGTTACCCGGGGAGGCAATTTCCCCCGGCTTTCCAACCCGACCAACTTTTTTAGGCCCGGGCCAACAATGTACCTAACCCAGACCCGACGCCTCCCTTCGAACAAGACTCCCAAAGGAGGTAGCAGCGGGAGAGACCCGGAATAGGAGATCACAGACTCGCCTATGAGACTGAATGCTGTACACCATGCCCGGCTCCAGGGGAACCGGAAATATTGGCGGGGAAATCCTCAGGGCCTGAGGAGTCTCCGAAAAGGCAGTGTTCCTGAAGACCGGCGGATACTGCAGGGGAGATTCGCGGCGGGGCATGCGGGCAACGACACGGTAGAAAGGGGAAGGGGGTACCGCCGAATGTTACTGCCGATTGCTGGAATGCGCGATAAATCATTCGGTCGCGAGCGTTACGATTGGACGGAGTACTAGAGCGTTTGTGTTGATGGTAAAATTGCGACTGCGAGGAAGGGGCGAGTTATTAAGCGACGCCTGGGCAAAAATTGTAGCGTTAAGCCACCCAATTTTATCTCTGGTGATTCTGTAATATGATTGTGAAAAGGTCGTAACGAAGCGAAGAACATTGGACACCGTCCCACCTTCTGTGAGAGGCTGCGAATTCACGGTCGCGACCGCGAGTAGCGGACAGGCGTATTTTTTTGGGGTTCCTTATATCATAGCATACCACTCATACCATCTATCGGAGGCGCCATAACCGAATCAATTGTTAACTATGTTGCGAAGTGTTCGCGAAAAATGTTGAACTTGGAGTATTTCACGAACGTCGCTTTCCGAAGAATAAATTAATATTATCGGAATAGTTGGAATAAAATGAATCGACACTGATGTCGTGTGTAGAAACTGTATTTGGTATCTGAGAACGCACTAGACTGACGAAGTGGTCTCTACTAATGTTGGATACAGAATGTCTTGTTGTCGTAGAACTGAAAATATCTACAGGTTCGTGTGTGACTTGAGTGGTGTGTTGGAGTGGTGGATGTATTTGTATATGATTGGTGTTCTGAGTTGGTGTGGGTGTGGCAAAATTTGTCTGTAATGTTGGAAGGGAGAACGATGCGCTAAAGTTCCCCTTCTCGAAGTAGACCTGGAGTTCCGGGAATCGATGGTCAGGAAAAACCGAAAATTAATAAAAATATGAGTGTCCTGCACGTGGTTTGCAGCTGTCCAAGAACCCCAGGTGATGGTCATCGTCGACGTCTAACAGCGATTTGAAAACAAAAGGCCGCGGGTCGGTCCTTGGCTGAATGCGCTGGTAAAAATTCCCTGCCATAAATGACCCGATTGCTATAGCCCCGACTTTGCTATAAGCACGTTTCAACAAACTACATATTGTATTGCGACGAGAGACAAGTTTCGGCCCAATTTTGTTATCGAATTTTTTATCGCGGGTCACTTATTGTAGCGCTGCCCTCAAGTGTAGGCGCGTGACGTTAATAAATATCGAGATTAACGTAAAACAACTACCGTTTATTCGCGAGCCGCCTCATGCTGTGATGGGAATTTCCACATCCTACTTGCGAATCCCGACCGTATTGCGCGCTAGCCGGCAACCGTTACTCTTTCGTGGCCTTCACTCTAAGAAAATCGTAAAGGGTATCGGAAATCGTGCCCGATACCGGCACTCGGGGAATGCCCGGCGTTCAACCCGCGGAGGCGCGTGTAGTAGCGGAGGCCGAGAGAGGGGTTTTGTGCGCGGCTGACCGTGGCTCGTCACTAAATTCCGCGTAACACTAGTTTGTACATAATTCTATAAGATAGGTAATAAATTCTATTTAATTCTTTTTGTATAATCTATTATAGAGAAAATTTCGTATTCTAATACTGAACACTTCCTGAAGATAGTAAAATGTTAATATAAAAATATAATTCACATATAGTTTCCTACGATGTATGCTGACCTACTTGTTCGGAGCTTCGTAGTACAAGCGCAGCGCGTAGCCACCGCTAGCGCGGGAACTCGGCTGGCAAACTCACGCTCTGATTGGTCGGGGTTTTTCGTTAATATCTCGGTAACGAAACCTCAGATTATATTGTTTCTAAGAAAAAAGTTGTCCCAATTCACCCCCCGAGTGCCCCATTTCCGGGTCGGACAACATTTATGTTACACCCTGTATATGTATACATAAATACTGACTTACATATGCATGATCATAGTTTCACTTTTGTGTAAAGTATTTTTGTTAATCTGTAATTTGTAAATAAGAGATGTGAACAAATTTTTAAGAACCGAAGCAATACAAAATTGCGGTCTGAAAGCAGTGCTAAATGTTGTAATATGGTACGTACTACTACGTACTGATAGTCTTGTTAGCTGAAAGTAATATTGCTACGCGGAATGAAAGTAACTCTAAAGAATCTCAATAATTAAGCGTTACAAATGAACGTTTCACTTAATTGCTGTCCTATTAGATAGAAATTAAATGAAATCTCGTAAAAATGAGTTGAAGCTTTAAATTCCAACCTAGTAATCAGTTGTCAATAAAATTAATAACCATTCACCTTTTAATTCCATTGAGTAGTTTCATTTAGACATTACTTACTGTAATTCATAGCAGAAACATTGAAGCAGTTTATATTTTCAGGAATCTCATAGAATAAGTAAAGTTTGCGCTGCTTTCAACGTTTTCTTTGTCGATACTCGGGTTCTATAATAAGATATTCGTCGGTTATAGTTGGTGAAACTGCAGAACTGATTCCTTTTGTTCTCATTCCAATTACTACAAGAGGCTTTTCCGCTTTTTACTGTCAGTCGTCAGAAAGTTGCTTGGTAGCTTCGATGCTGCAAGTTTCTTTTTATTCAGAAAAGGTTTATGGTAATTAATAGCCGCAGTAATTAAAGGACACACGCAAAAGTAACAGACAGAGGATCACCTCTAATTTAAGCATTGCACTCAAACAAAATTTTTAATCACATTTGTAGACTACGTGAGTTTAGATTGCTATATTCATTATGATTTGAGTGAATATCAACCAGTTGGAAAGTATGGCAAAGTACCTTATTTTAACTCTGTGAAAAATTAATGTTAATAGGACATTGCTTTAGTCCTTCATTTCACTTACAAATAAAAATTGCAATTCGTATTTTACTAATAGGGAATTAAAAATGAAATGACTCTTTTAACATGTTAAGATTTAGTTGCCTCTGCTATCCTGGCAACATCTATACAATTTCAGTAATTATTTTTATAAGATGATTATAACCGACGTTTGTAGAATTAAAGCGTAGAATAGTACATACATCCATGAATGTTATCTAAAAGCTAAAAACATCAAGCAGATTTCATTGAATATTGTACATAATTCACGAATGTTGAAGGACACCTTTTTCATTCTAGGTTTAAGGCCCAACAAAAAATTTTTTTCAGAAACTCATTTACCACGTTTACAAGTAACACTTTAAATCAATCATAACAATCCGTTGGCAAATTACACTGTTTAACACCTAAAAATTTTTGCACTTTCCAATAAGCGTTTCTGATAGACCTTTATGAGCTGAATACAAATCTGCAAATCCTTTCTTTCCAGTTTCTTAAAAAATCACTTTTAAAAGAATTGCAAATTTTCAACTTTGAAACTGTGTTGTGCTTTTAGAGTAATAGTTATGCAATTTCTTTTGCCACGAAATAATTCTCTGGATTTTTCCGAACAAAATGATATAAATTATTATTATATTATAAACATCTAAATATGTGCAAATAATGTTTAAATTGAAAAGGACACCGAAAACGCACCACTTTTTGCTGATATTCTTTAATTTATTTAAAACACTAAACGTCTAGGAAAAAATCTAACAACGGCACGCGATAGAGCAGACCTTTCTGCTTAGGTAAGTGTCAAGGAAAGTTACAAAATCGGTTTTGTTTTAAATATGGAAGCGAAATAGTTCAGCAAGACACGCGGCGCCGACAGTGGTGGCCGTGCGCGCCTAGCGCTTCCGTTACGTTGAACGGCACGCAAGGCGACCGCCATCATTGAGTACCACTGCCAGCGTGTGTTTTGCTGAACTATTTCGCTTCCCTATTTAAAACAAAACCGATTTTGTACCTTCCCGTGACACTTTCCTAAGCAGAAAGGTCTGCTCTATCGCGTGCCGTAGTTAGATTTTTTTCCTAGACCTTTAGTTTTTGAAATAAATTAAAGAACATCAGCAAAAAGTGGTGCGTTTTCGGTGTCCTTTTCAATTTAAACATATTTAGATGTCTATAATATAATAATAATTTATATCATTTTATTCGGAAAAGTTCACAGAATTATTTCGTGCCAAAAGAAATTGCATAACTATTATTGTAAAAGCACAACACAGTTCCAAAGATGAAAATATGCAACTTTTTTAAAAGCTCATTTCTTTTCAGCTCATGAAGATCTATCAGGAACGCTTATTAAAGGTTACAAAAACGAAACGAAGTTAAAATTTGTTGAACAGTGTTAGTGTGAATACTTATAAATTAATTTTATTCGAATCTTTTTAAAGTCTTTCTCACATTTTTCTTATTTCGTTGTACTGTAAATATTTCAATACTTCGATATAATTCTAATCAACAAATTGCAGAAACTAATATTTGTTTTCTAGATGATTGTTACTTTCCAAAATTCTCACTACCTAAAAACATGGCAAAACAGGTTAAATAGTATAACTGGGTGTGTATGAGATAATATTACATGCAATATTAATATTACATGCTAAAATACGCAATAATATTTTCATGTAATGAAAAAATTATATGGTTTGCAAGAAGTTCGAATTTAAAAATTAGTTTCATACGCATGAATTTAAAAACGGTGAACTACACTTCAACCATTTGTTAGTAATTATTTTTATTCATGTTAATTATTTGTAAACATTAACAGTAATATAATATTAGTTTTATGCAATAGAAGATATAACTGATAAAAAACAAATAATATCTAATGTACCTTTCTCTGCTTTGATTCTAAGTAGAAATAGTGAATCATGGTCAGATAGGGTAAACGTAGGTAACCGAAAGCACGCGTGTCCAAATATTGATTTTCTCGAAAACAAAGTTTCGTATGAAAAATGATTTTATTCTACATTTTCGATTTACTTTTACACGCGTTTGAACTCTTTATAAATCAAAGCTACTGTTCTGCTCAGAGTTTAATTTCAATAAAATGCATTATGGAAAATATTTCATCGGCGTATTATCTTAAGTATTATGTTACATGCAACCTTTTAAAAAATATTATCTATAAAAGGTTGGATTGCACGTGTCAAGTAGATTCATTGTTTATATTTGCGCAGTGCACGAGTGCTTCACTTGCTTTTTACACAGCTTAACTTTTTAGAAGAAAGTTTACGGCTACTGTGGTTCCTCAGTGTGTTAGGAAACGTACTTTTTTCTGTAGTGAGGAAAGTAAACATTTGCTCTGTAACGTACTATTAGACAAGCAGAAAAACAGAAAATTTATTTCTTACTCTTGCGAATGAAAAGTTAGCAGCACTTTCCTCATCGTTTACGCTACCTATTAATAGATAGAAACGTTTTCCTAACCATACTATTATTTTTTTCCTTTTTGTAGAAGTTTATCATTTAAAACCCCAATAATATAAATTCCATTTGGTATATACTTGTAAAATCGAATTGCTTTCTTAAATATTACTTTCTGAGTTTATATGGATCAACAACTTCTTAATTCGTTCTACATTCTGTAATGAGACATCTGAGATTCTGTCATTGAAAAATGTTTTTTCTGATGTATTCTTTAATAAAATTTTTCTTTCATAAGTTGTATTAACTAACGATGAATTAAAGAGATTTAAGGTTTAATGCTGGTTAGAATCTGCTATTTTGAGAAACAAGTATAATATTTACATATATAAACACTTTGATTATACTATGTAATTATTGTAATGTTTTCTACAAACTCTTTATGATTTGGTCATCAGTACTTCATTATTACAAAACTACTTTACTATTATCATTTACAATTATTAAATAACAATTAGTGTCACAATATTTGTAAATGTAACTTATAATACTCGTATTATGCGACATAATAATATGTATTCACATTTCACTAATTGCGAACAATATATTTCATGATCATAGCATGGAAGTTAAACATTTAGTATAGGAAGACCGAAAGAATAAAACCACAGAAATAACATACACATACGCCTTTTAACAGTACCTTATTTCATCCGCTTTTTTCTCTTTTGAAGCTTCATGCACTTCCCTAGAAAACATTAAATTCTTTCACGTTTCACGTTTTACTTTGTGAAACTCCTACCCTCCAGATAGAGACACCTCAAAGATTCACATGTTTCTGTTTTATGAATACAAATGTACTTTCGTTCCTTCGTCTACTATTTTAAAATTGAGAGACCTAACCTCTGCGTTCCTGAAATACGCACGCTTTGAAGAATAAGAGACAATTTTAAAGAAATTTTGAAATTATCACAGCAATGAAACACACTGTGATTCGTTAAGCTATCGTTAAAATAATTTGAAAATGTTTAGAATGCGAATTTATCGCGGGCCGTGTCGATCATTGGGTTGAAACGACCGCCTAAAGATAGCTAATTCTATCCTGAAAAGGATACGGAGTGAAGGTGGTGTCAGAGCGAAAGAACAACGGAGTTGGTCGTAACAGTTTATTGTTCAAATACTTAACAATGTTTCATGAGAACACGATTACACACGGTGGGCACCGGAGAGCCGCGAAGCGATGATCGAGAGTGCCGTACACGAAACAAGATGGGTGTAAAGCAATATATTTAATTAATAATTATTATAAATTCTGGCATCAATCAATAAAATTAAATTCTGGATCATAATAAATTATTTATAGCGAATGACGAAAGCTCCTTTAAACTCTGTTGACGTCACTCTAGTAAATGGTTTTCGTTTTAAGTATATTGATATTTCAAAAAATTTAATTCAACCTGTACACCTCGTTAATTAACGTCTTAATCTCTGAAATAGCAACCGAGTCACGTATCATAAACACAGTCTTAACGGAGTGTTTGAACTCATCAGCTTTTTAATTGCAATTTCAAATGACTATACATATTTCTACTAAGTAATTAACCTAGTTTTATTTGTTAGAATTCTGCAAATTTTATTTCTTGTATTTTTCAATGTAATAATACGCATAATATCATATTAACGGAATGCTGTTATGTTATTATTGTAAAATGACAACAGAATTAAATTAAATTAAATTAAATTAATTTTAAACCTGTTAGCTATTACTATTGTACATGTAACTGAGCCTACTACGTATCTATCATGTTTCGATTTCATGTTATTAGAGATAAGGTCAATTTAACGCTAGTCTTGACACTACACTAAACAGAAACGTATATCACCCGAAGTTTGCTATAATAAGTGACATAAACAGGGTAGAATTTTCTTCAATGCCATATTGTCTCTCTACTTTTTTCAATTTCATTTGTACGTTTCCCATTTTTCTTATTTCTTCGTACAACTTGTTTTATTTACTTGTTTCTTAACGTTAGATAAGAAAAATAATATGTAAGAAGTACAACATTACATTTCTATTGTCATTTCTAAAAATTCTAAAACCTCTTATACGATGTGTGGCCGAAGTCCCAGAACAAACAAAAACGTGTTCGTTTTATGAAAGTTTGCTAACAACGTACATAAAATTTTATGGTGCGAGTCAATATTATTAAGGAAATTTGTTGAAATTTAAAAAAACTTATAATAGATGTGTAGAGTAGTACTCTAATAGATATTAGAGTATACATACTTAGAGATGAATAAAGTCAATTTTATGAATACTCTGATACAATAAATGTGAATATAGTGAAATTTGTACTAGTGTAGATATTACGTATGATTAAATAAAAAGAAAGAACATTTCCGAAAGATGAAGTCGAATACAAAAGACAAGTTAACTCGTCTTCCACTGTTATCAAGATGAGTAGCTATTTTACAACATAGGGATTTGTACAATAATTCATTACTTAAATAAACAAATTTTACCCATAGTTATTTCTTTATTTAACTTGCTTATTTAAGCAAATTTTTCAAGCATTATAAACTTGTAAAGAGTATGTGACACAAAATCAGTTCATGGGCCCTCTTTTCGTTGACGCAGTTACAATTGAATAAAGAAATTTATAATTTTCTAGTATCTACCATAGTATTCCATATATTCAGAATTTATATCTGCAGAGTATTTTACTATTAAAAAATAATCATTGTTTTCCTAAAAATGAATTTCCATTTAATAACAGCGCGTAGAAAATGAACTTACAATTAGAGGTTTGCTGTTCGGTTACGTGACTACTTATGCATACACATTATAGTTCAAGGCTCGGTTAGCCAAATTATATTATGATATTACGTGCCCCTTGAAATCGTAAAATCTCAATAACTTGAATTTTGTCTAGAATAAATATCCTTGTAGTTTACAATGAAAATGTCATGTGACAAAACATGATTTCAACTAAACAAGAAAAATTTTCTATAATTTTTATTTGAAAACACAGTTTTGTTTTGCAGTTACAAATTATTTGTATGTAGCGAATCACCCCTTTTCCTGTTGCATCAAGAATGCAGCTAGATTTTGTCTAACTGTTTCTGTAATGTAATTATTAGGAGTAACGTGGCCCCCAGAAACATGTATTACGTTATTCAGAAATAATTAATGTTATACGCTCGAGAACTCAGTACTTTATCGAACCATCCCCTTGACCATTCAATTTACGCACATCGCTCAAATGCTACGCATGTTCGAGAACTTATGCGAAACAAAGGGAGGAGTTGCTGTTAGTACAATTAACCAACACATAACGTTTTACCATGAGCTAAAAGCAATTAACACAGTAGCATTTACGTGTTATTTTGGGATTCTCACGTAAACGTTAACAATTCAATATTAATATTAATACTGAATTCAATATTATTACTGATGAAGTAGTTGTTAGTTGAATTGAAATTCAATATTAATACTGAAACTGTAACGGTATAAGCTTAAACAACACTAGAAAGTCTTAATTTAACACGGCTTAAAAACAAGTACTTTGATTGACTTCGCTATTAACGTATTCGTATGCATTTATTTTATCCTTCAATAAGAATTAAAAAGCCAAAACGTAATAGTAGGTCAATACTGGTCACCAACAGTTCACAAAATAAAAATTACAGTCATTTCTCTTATAATTAACATATCATGCGCAGTATTCTTCAGAATTCTTCAACCAAATTTCATGTTTTAAGTGTAACAATCATTTACATGGTCCAACTGCCAAGTAAATACTTTGGTCTGATACTTTGCCGAATTAGGCAATGATAGGTCTTTGAATATTATTTTTCTATATGACTGTTTCTCAGACGCTCGTTTAAAGTGTCTAGAAACTTTCATTCGGAAATACTAGTCACAAATGGAGCACTGGCATAAAAAAGTAAAACATTGAACAAGCACAGTACCACGGCAGGTTGAAACAATGACGAAAAAGCAACGCGTAGCAATCCACGGGAAAAAGTGGCGAGGGGGCAGTGAGGGCGGGCGGCGATTGGAAGGGCAAGACAAGGTGCGGTGAGCAGCGAAGATGACAGTGAAGGTTTTCTTATCTGAATTTCAAGTGCTAGCCTGTAAGAAGAATGTTGTGCTCCTTGTCTTCCCGGGTTTCTCGCACCAACCGTTGCAGGAAACTTTCGCGATATCGTCTACGACTAATTAAAGCACGGAATAAGAGGGAGCAATTACCAGGGCGGTTCCATTTAATTTCGTAGACCGATTTAAGGCACAGCCGCGGAAGGAAGTGGGTCGTGAAACCGCGTCATATATTTGCATACGCCACTATATGCAATGTTCTGGTACTTTTTCCTTTTTTTTACATAGTGAAAGAAAAACACTACACACACGGCTGACTATGCGAGATCGTCGTTCTCCTGTTTCGCGAACATTGCTACTATATTTGACGTGCGTTACGAAAAGTAGCACGTTTCATTTGTCTTACGAAGACTAGCACTTCGGACTTTCTGACCACGAAAAGCAGCACGTTCCGATTGTGGTCTCGAAAAGTAGCATGTTTTCACTTATAGCGACGAAGACTAGATAGCACATTTCAGTACTCCATTGCGAATAGTAGCACGGTTTGCTTTTTGTCGCGAAAAGTAGCATGTTTCAATTCTAGCTACGAAAACCATCACATTAAATAGGTTTCCTATCATTAATGATAGGAAATTGATTGAAAAATTGATTCAAAAACCTTTCATTCAAAAATGAAAAGGTAAACGTTTCTTTTAACTGAAATGAACATTTATTGTATATAGTACGTTAGTTGTATATAGTATGCAGGTTCTGTATATTTTAGCCAAAATTCTTCGGATTCAAAGGGTTAATGAAATAAATGAAACAATCAAATATAAACAAAAATAAACTATTTTATTTAATTAACCATATCATTATTAAGAAAGGAATAAATTTTGTTGAGATAAAATTCTTTGTATTCTTTGATTTCTTTTGTAAAGATAGTTCAATATTAGCACTGTAGACATTTTATAATCTATATTCAATAATGTCCTGCTTTAAATCATACCGTTTCAAAATATTCATTTCTATACTGTTTTCATTCACTTTTCTTTAACAATATATAGATTATGAATTTTACATTCTCTCATGAATCTGCACCACTCATCTTGTGTATATACAGATTTGTTTTTACAATGCTGGTCAATACAGGCATGCATCGAATCACCATCATTCTGCATAGGTATAGCGAACCTCTAAAAATCTAAGAAAAACTAGATTATTTATTTATTTTTATTATTTTATTTATGAATTGTTTTTGCAATTGTCGCTACATCAGGAATCTGGAACCTTCCAGGATTTTCCAGAACCCGTTGCTACGTGCCATCTGTAACTCACACACGCACACACAGCATTCATCCATGATCGGCTTTTGTTAATCAAGCCACGTGCATCATGAAGATTCTAGAATACGGAGAATATTCTCGAAGAGTCTAACATGTGCAATACACACAGACACACACGTACAACTCTTTTCAAGCTGAGTGAAGACATTTTAAAGTTTTATCAATTTATTATGTATTCATCTATTTACAATTATAATGATCATTATTACAGATTTTGAATTTTATTACTTTTTCACAAGGTAAACGTCTGTTTATATGTATACAGGGTGAGGCAATAACTACGTCCACTTTGGATATTGCAGTTATTTTATAATAATATGAAAAAATGTTATATACAAAACTTACACGTTATAGAGGGGGGCATATTGTGACACCAACATTTTCTGCGTCGGTGAAGGCACAGAGTGGCTTCCTTTTAGTTAAGGTCATCCCTATTTTTTTTAATGGAATGCTATGTTTTTTTATCGCGATGTGATAGCCGCTGTTGAGGCGACTTCAGCGAGCTATCATTGAAGGTCATGCAAGGTCAAATGTAGTAGTAAAATAAACTTTCTTACATTACAAGAGATGCTCCAAGTAGTGACAGTTTGCGTGAATGTAAAGTTGCAATGTTTGTATCGCTGCATCATAATTGCAGCATGTGCTAGAATAAGGTCAGAAACGATAAGACATGCAGACTTCGTGGCGAACTGTGAAACGTGCTTCTTTTCGGGATAGATTGAAATATGCTGGTTTTCGTAAGGCCAATGAAACGTGCTACTTTTCGTAACGCACGTCAATATAATGTCATCTTTAGTGTTGTTACGAGCCAGGGCTAAGCGTCTGCGAGAGCCGAGGAAATGGCGAGTTTGGTTGTTACGTGGACGAACCTGTGCCTATTTCATCACAGGGAGCCACTAGGAAAGATTTGCGTGGACGAACCCGAGCCTATTTCATCTCAGAGAGCCACTAGGATTGTTAGTATGGGCCTCGTAACTTTTAAGAATTCGGTACACTTCGAGCGGTAAAAGTGTGCCTTTGTGGGTTCGCTTCTAGCTGGGAATTTAGATGTTATTCTAGAGTTGAAATGAACAACACTGAATTATAAATATATGAACGTATAAAAGTATATTCACTAAAATAAAGGTTTTACAAATGGTACTGTAAAGTGTAGTCGCGGAAGCTGATTCCAACTTTCACATTTCTCAGAGTTTAGCTTACTTTTAGAAATGCTTGACAAGGACTTTAATACCCAATTTTACTAGCTAAACTTCTGATATGAATATGATCCCCCGATTTACTGTACGCATCCCTTTTTATATTCCGAAAAATGAGTCTAAAAGTAGTGAGGGACACGCCTGTTCTCAACGGAAACAGCTTTCCAAGAAAATCTGGCCACGCCATAACACCCCGTGGGCAATTACGTAATCTGGCCGGATGCATTCCATCTCCCGAAAGGGTTAAGAGGTCACGAGAGTGTCTACGTACGTAACAGTGTTAATTATATTTAGTATATGTAATTTTGGTAAATATTTACAATAAAGGAGCCACCTCCGATTTCGATGATTTTTCAATATGTTGTCAAAGTTATCACCCTGAGTAATGCTGTCAAGGTTTTAGATGGAGGTCGCCGGTTATAAAAAAGTTATTACCAAAAGAAGTTTAGGTAGATAATTATTTTGAAGTTTGGCCTTCTCACTGATTTCAATGCACTGAAGTCAAAAACACAATATTTTTTTGCGAAATTACTAACAAAGACAAACTATCATCCTTCAAAACAGTAGACGAGCTTCTCAGTGTAGTTCAACAAGTAGAGACTCACTTATTGTTTTGGGGGAGTTATAATCAAAAACGTTACTTTTTTTCTTGAACTGTCTCTTACCAACTCCGATCACTATGTATAATGGTTCAGAGTTGGTTAGAAACAGTTCAAGAAAAAAAAGTCATTCACAGTTGGTTGGAAACAGTTCAAGAAAAAAAAATTATTCAGAGTTGGTTAGGGATAGTGCAAGAAAATAGTATCGTTGTTCTCCTAATAATTTTTTAATAAACAACATTTGATAACTCAAACTTTTTGAAGGTCACTTAGGAGGGTGACTTTGAGAATACACATGAAGGTCATTACGTATCATCGGTCATTTTACGTATCAATATTACTAAACAACGATACTAAACTTATTTTAAGAAGAACTATTTTACAAACAGCGACCCCCGACTAAAATCTTCACAATACTTCTCAGGGTGATGATCGGGACAACTTACTAAAAAATCATCGAAATTGGAAGTTGCTCCCTTATTGTAAATATTTACCATAATTTTAAATACAATTCTGAAGATTAATCAATTCCATATCAAAGATTTATTTCTGTAGATTTGATTTCTACTCAGAAAAACATTACTTTGTAATTATATCTTGAATGGAATCGATATGGATAATTTCACAATTGCATGCTAAGAGTTCATTTTAGGAATTTCGACGTTTATTTGAGACTGATTCTTGAATATTAATACAAGGTGTCCTACCTAAGATAGAACACCTAAATGTCTTTTTTATTTTTAATGATCGCAGAAATACGTCACACACAGTTTGAATGGGTTCAAAAGGGAAGTATGATACATGTATCTTTTTTCGAATGATCATTTTTTTCGAATTTTTCTGCAGCCGCCGGTATTTTTTTGTTTATTAGCCGTAATGATAGTTACTTAATTATAAAACTGTTATTCTGGTATCTCCAAGAAAGAGTAAAATCACCTATGAATGTATTTATGTCAGCTGTTTCTGGCTAAACCGAAACGTTTCTCCAACACTTACAAGGAGTGTATTTTAGATGTCCGACTCCGATTGCTTTGGTTTTCGGATATGTTTTAGAGGACCGAAAAATAAGAGATACGTATTTTTTTATAGCGGCCCGTTTTCATATTTAGGGGGTGAAACCACCCCTCAAAGTTTCGACCCGGAAGTACTATCTCGAAAACCAGAGGAGATACATGAAAACTTTCAATTGGTGGCTTTGATGGTTTTTTATGTACAATAAACTGGTGCTAACAAATTGTCAAAAATACAATTTGTTTATAACAAAAAAATTTGTTATAACTTTATTTTACAACTTATTGAAATTTGCGTAATGACATAAAATGACGAGCACTTAATTCCAAATCCATTAGTATATTTATTTTTGAAAGTCTGCGAAACATGTTTTTCAGTAAGCCAACCTGATCGTGTGCCAAAAAAGTCATGTATAATAGATCAATTTTCATTTGTTACAAAGTTATAAGATAGACGTAGGAAATGTATACGAATAAATAAGTGTTTTTTTCTGTTGTATCCTTTTCAGTTCATATAACATATATTTTTTATATACATTTTAATGGTATCTTATAACTTGTCCGTTTTGATAATGGAATCACATAAAAAAAGACCAGAAGTTATTTTGTAGGAATGAGACTCCAGTATGTTGTTTTTGTTTATGACTGTATAATGAATAAGATCACATAAACAGAAGTTTTTGACGTTTCTTGGATGCCCTGATTTTTCAGGCAAAACGTATAATACAATTCTGCTATTATAACAGAGCTTGTCCTTTTTACCACTAAACCTACTACGACCGATCAAAATGACAGGTTTTGGCGTACTAATTCCTATCTTTCTGAAGGGTTCGGTAGGTTTAGTGTTAAAATAAATTTAGAGTACCGTCGTTGTTACCGCATTATGTATCTCTCATACTAAGTTTTCTATTTCGGGACGGTGAAATTCGAATAAAATCCACCAACAATTCACCTCAATTTCTGAACATTAGTTCGAAGCGAAGTGATTTCGAAGTCTGAACGGAGACAAAGCCAAGGATCTCGAGAATGAATTCGACTGCAGCGAACTGGGAACGCAAGTTATATCGGTTTACAAAGTTAGAGCCGTTAATGTGACTCTCCTTTAGCCTTGCCCCGGCTGTAGAAGTGCATCCAATACGCTAGCATTGCATAACTTACAATTCAAGTAATGAAAATTACGTCTTTCAGTGTTCCTCTTCAATTACGTTTACCTGTTTCGTTAACTGCTAAGTTACTGTAGTTTTAGCGTTCTTTTTTTCCCTAATTTCAATTTCAAACATCAGGAATATCAACACATCAGGAACACATAATATTCCGATATTATTTAAAATACAAATACTGATAGCATAAACGTATTAACTTTACTATTATCTCGTTTTAAATTGTATAATTTATGGAACTGCTTCAATTGTTTTTATTTTTATAGTGGGACAAAGACTTTACGTAATAATTACAATATTCTACAAATATAAGTCATGGTAAGCAGTTTATAACTCGCTACCTCAATATTAGCAATTGTTGAGAACATATTTCTTCTAAACAGCGTTTATAATGACACCAAAAGTTCTGAAACCCTTGACACTTCTCTTTCAAGATGAAGAACGAAGCAGTTGTCCTAACAACTCTTTCAATTTTGAACATCGGAAGCCGTGTAGAATTAACGATTAAACGAACTTATCTGTAAGTGAATTCGATCATAATTATACCAGCTGTCTCGTCCGAATAGATCAATAGGTAGTAACGCCAGTTGCACGATCCTATCACAATATTTTTAAATTTGGCACATTAAAAACAAGTGATGCCCACACAGGGTACTACTTCATGGCAGGTGGCGTAGCGCCTTGCTGACCATGCTGCGCTGCATTCCCGCAGTTCTCCATTTGTTTTTAAAATTATCTAGAGACAGACAGGCTGGAGAGCAAAAGAAATGAAGGGGACTATAACATATAATAATCATTAGAGGTATCTAATGTTTGAGGCTTATACAAGGGATGGGAGGGTTTGATCTATTCGGAGGAGACATCTGGTATAATCACGATCGAACTTCACATACAGGTAAGTTCGTTTAATCGTTAATTATACTTCAATGTCTCGTCCTCTAGATCAATAGGTAGTTGTTTAAAGTATGTTGTAGTCTTCACTTACAATCTATTCCATGAATGTTAGTTATAAGTTATGACTCATAACCATTGCAGTAAATGTTGTTTCCTTTGTTAAGAGTCTGTTATAACAACGAGCAAATACCCTCGACCTGTCTGACCAGCCCGCTGCTTCGTGTATTGCCTGTATGCTCAATCTCGAGATTCTGAGTAACCGATGTGACGGCATGTAGCGTACTCCTTCTTGGAACCAACAGACATCCCTGATTTTTAATACTTTTGCCCACCTTTCAGCAAGCGTGCTATGAAATTCCGGTCTGTTTTTCGAAAGAAGATGCCTGGGAAGTAGGCCTGCCTCGGCGCGTGGCCTGCCGGGGATCCAACGCGAGCTGCGTACTTCGTGCGACGTTGTCACGGTCTCAATGCCACTGTGTGTCTCTTTCCATCCTCCGGCAACTTCCTTCTTTACCCTGCAAATTCCACGTGTAACGTTTAATAATCTACGTATTAATTTAATCTCCTTTTAATATGTTGCTCAATTTTGGGTACAATACATTTTTTCAAAAGAAATAAAATTTTTCTCATTCATGTATTTTAACTCTTGACGTGTATAAACGTTCAGCGTCTCGTCAACATTCTCCGCCATTTCCAGACAATGGATGATTAACGGGCGCTTGCCAAACGCAGTCCTCACTACTTGAGATTCTAGGTAGGTCCTTCTAGAGAGGTTTCTAATACGTACGATGGAGACATACGACCGTAGACGAGAACGCAAGTTGACGGTCAAACGTCGTTGGCCAAGACGCGAAGAGTGAGAGAGACACAAGCGCCGAAGACGTGTCGCAATCGCGACAACACCGCGAAAAGTCGGGCCTACCTCCCAGGCATCTTCTTTCGAAAAACAGACCATAAGTCATCTCCTAGCAGTTCGAGAAGCTCTGCAGATAACTCTCGTTCTCTTCCACGTTTGCTTCATCATGGAGCGTTGGATTTTGTTTTCTAATCTCTTTCATTGACATACTGCAAAAATGACGTGATAGTGTCAACCTTTCAATGTCGCCGCCAGACAGCGCCATAGTACCGTTCTGCATATCTGAAAACAAGGTGAAGTTGCTGAAACAAATACAGCTCACCAAACTACTAAAAACTGAGCTCACAGTTCTTGGTACCCGTCGGACAAAGCTCAACATTCTCTTTGTCATTCTGCAGTTCCCAACATAGACTTTGGCTTGTCGACGCTCTACGCCATCTTTGTCAGGTTGTATCTGATATTGCGTATGGCTGGACATGCCTCTCAGGCGACGTTCGACGCCATCTTTGTCGTGTCGTAGCATCAAAAATAGATTACAATAAGACGCATCACGTGGGCTACGTTTATCACCGTCTTGATCAGACTTGTTATTATACCTTTCGTTTTAATATTTTCATGCGCAGAAGAAACCGATTTCAATGAAAGTTTCAGTATGTATATAACTAACATAAATCTTCGATACGTATTTATTAAATTTTCATTATAACCTCAGATTAAAAAGTTGTAAAAGACAACCTTTACTATTTTCTTCGCGATTCCAAACAATTGCAACATTTAAAATTTTTTTTATACATCATTTAATAAACTAATGTCTCTAACTTCACGAAAGAACTCATGTCATTTGGATCAATTTTAAAAAAGTTGTTCCGTTTTAAAGGGTGTACGAATACTTCTGACACCGACTGCACATATATTTAATATGATACGATGAGAATAAAGCTGCATTGAATCTTTTAGACAATGGAACATGATACAACAGAAAAATAATTACATTTTATAAATTTTGATGTGCTAACGCAAATATAATCGGGAACTCGGAGAATTTTGTGGTCAAATTTACCGTGAAAATTACTTCTTATTTATTTTTTACTTGACTGTTCCTTATATTCCTTGGCTTTCAACCTTCTCGCAGTAGTGTTCTTATTCCCCGGTGCATTTCTTAATAATGCACCGCTTTAATCTCACGCGCAAAAATACTAGAGAATCGTAACTCGTGTTCGGAACTTCTATAAAGCTAGGCAATTAATCGATACCCCCGATTGTAGAATAATTCGATAAGCCCTGACTAATTCGTCCAAGAAACGTCTATATGAATGTATACATATGATATGTATTTCATTTCTCCATATCGAATAATGATTTTTCGCTTTTGTGTGCCCATAAAACTGATGTACTTTTAATAAGTACGTAACATTATAAGTAGACTATGAATTTTATTCGTTTATGCAACATGGAAACCTGTGAAACGTAAACAGACGAACGGAAGTCAAAAAGTATATGCAACTGCCCGAAAGTATACGTTCTCGGCACTCATTCTAAAACAAGGTAAATGCAACAAAATTTGACCTAATCGTAATGATTTTTTGTCAAAGAACGTAGTGACGTGTCAGATTTTAGAATATGCATGTCTTTTATTAATCAACAGCAGTGCTTTGCATTGAAATACAAAAAGCATCATCTACTGCAGAAATCTCACATTACTTTCTGGGCGATACCATATTTCCTGCGTCACTATTCGAATTATATTTTCTGCTGCGTAAACAAATGATGTTACATCTCGCGAAATCGGCCCCACTTCTCGGTTAAAATGTAATCAAAGGTCAATAAATCTTCGGCTTTTACATACAAAGCTCACACTTTATCAGATTCTTATCGCATTAATGGATAACTTCAAGTAACCTGGGTATACACCATATAATGATCACTTCGCGGATCATACCCGTCGTTCCGGTATCAGCGTTCAGTTTTCTTCTAACACTATCACGGAACAGTGTAACGACGCGTGTTAGTGCCTTAATATGTGATTTTTGAACAGCCTTATCTCCGTTTGTAGAATAAAGTCAATTATTTCGAGTTGTTTAAAATGAATTTATTATTGATATTGACAGTGATTGGTTCTTTGTACTTGGGTGCAAATGGCGCCAGAATTTTAGCGGTATTCCCGTTCGAAGGGAGGAGTCATTACAATGTGTACGAGCCGGTAGTGAAGAGGCTCGCGGAGAAAGGTCACGATGTCGTTTCTGTGACGCATTTTCCGAGCAAGGTACCCACGCCAAATCTCACGGATGTGAAAATCACTTTGGACCTGCCAAAGTTGAATGATAGCGACTCGTTCATGAAAATTATGAATGCACCATGGTGGGCCCGACTCCAAATGATGCTTTACTACTGCGGCGTCGTCATATGCGATCCAGTGTTCCAGCATTCGGAGATGCAGAAGATTATTCAGTCCAAGGAGAAGTTCGACGTGTTCATTGTCGAAATCTTTTCCACTGAGTGTTTTCTGGGTATTGCTCACACTTTAGATATACCCGTTGTGGTTGGAATGATCAGCAGTGTCGCTGTGCCGTGGTCTAATGATATCATGAGAAATCCTGAGATCCCCAGCTACATACCTAATTATTTAAGCGGACTTACGGACAAAATGAACTTCTTTCAGAGGATTCAGAATACGTGGCATTTCCTATATACTAAGACTTTTTATAGGTAAAACTGGTCTTTGCTATTTTCAACTTTTACGATTAACATGTGGAACCACAGTGGGTTATGGTAACTCAGTCCGACCGATGACACCTGGCATTTCTGAACGGTAAAGGGTGGAAAGTTAGGGGTGTGATGTTTTGTCACAAGATTTGTGACTAAATTACTTATGCAGGGTATAACAAAAGTGTTGTTGGTCCCTGAAGTGGGTCACTTATGAGATGAGTTGGGACAAAGTTTTCCTTAGCAAAAATATGTTATTCGATGCTTTGTTAACGAGATATTAACGAAAAATCCCGACTAATCAGAGCGCGAGACTGCCGGCCTCCTTTTGTTACACCCTATACATTTCAAACGGAGGCAACAGAACGTTCTGGGTTACGGTATCCCATGGGTGGTCGAATCAGTAGGGTAGTATAGTGTGGTCTTTGAGGGTTAAATATCATGTTGTCAATTATTAAACTGTTCTATGAGATTCTTAACTGTACCACTGCAATCAAGTGCAGCCAGGCTATGTCAAATATTAATATGAATTTATCATGTCAATATCACCTATCATCCCTAGTAGCAATTACTTTGCATATTACTGATGGATCGAAATCTACACCTACCACTTTCAAAGATCATCACGTGTCTCGTATCTATATATGTAACTGTTTACATACTATGTAAGTACTTCCTTACCAGTTTCGTCAAATATTCTTTTAACACCGTACAATGTCCAATTTTCGTCCGGTATTATTCCTCCTTGTAAGGCTTTATACGGTGGCCACACACATTCTTTTTTGAGAGGTGTCAGCCACTTTGCTCGTACAACACTGATGCCTCCTCCACCTTCACTACCGTCGTGAATTGAATTAAATTCGACCACTTTGTACATTTTAAAATTATAATAATTACTTGGTCTAGGCAAATGAAGATCGCCGTCGCGTGCGTGACTTCACGAACTCACGTGACTCACGCACGATTCGGTTGATTTGCTGGCGTCAGCTGACGTCGTGACACGCAGCATTCTGTTCTTTGTTTCAAATGCCATTGTATGACATAAAACAAAACAATAATAAATCAATATATATTCGTATACATAAAAAAGCGCGTTGCAATGCCGACGCGGTATCATGCTCAAAGTTGTATTAACGTTGTAAATTTCCATGTTATTTAACCAACGGTAATAATTGTGGACCCAACGTTTTCTATCCGTTGGCAAAATGTCATAACTTTTTGTCGTTGGCCCTATGTTGGGAATTTGTAGGCAAAAACACTAACCATATCCCAACGAACTCCCAATCAATGCTACTAGGGATGTCAATAATTTCATAATTTTCATGATTCGCAGTTACGTGTATATTTCATAATATGGATGTATGTTGTACAACGTGTACGCGCATAAGGATAACAGTTGTCATACTTTATATCTGTTTAAGTGAAAGAATATGTATTTATATGCTCAGTCCATATATCATCTTGATATGTTAAATTTATATCACAATGAAAAATTGATAACACACTCGTTAAAATAATGCATATAGTATATACAAAGTGATAAACTTACATATACAAAACATTGAAAAGGAAGAATTTCCATTTGTCTAATTCTGTATAGTGTAATGATATATCTTATACTATAAACTTAAAAGATCATTCTATGAGACTGTGCAGATATAAGTGAATTTGTTGCCGCAATCGTTTTCATATTACCTGTAGAAAGTTTTCTACATACACACCTGTCTACAAAGTATAGAAAATTTGGTTGTTTCGAAGGAAATGAAACTCAAAGCAAAGATACAATTTTTGGAAGCAATCTTAACAATGTATTATATTCTTACGTGAGATAGTGATCTTGAACATGCCTCTAATACCTTTCACAATTACTTAGAAAATTACAACATAATAATCGGCTATAAATTATATAACACTACCCTCAGTCCTTGTAATTTACTACCATCAAATAGTTCTGGCACTAATTTCCGAACGAGTTTTCGAATGAAGTGAACACACTTATTAAGCCTCGTGCACTATTCAATAAGTATTGTATTACTATTCTTTGAATTAAATTAGACCTGAACCAACATGGAAATAATGCTTTGGGTCAAATTAACCCATACAGCGCGCAAGGGTTAAACACATACTTAACATTGTTTACACACTAAATACGATTTACATTTTCTTTATAACGTACAAAATTAATAAGGTTTTGTTTATTTCATACTTTTAGTGATTTTCTATCATTGACATAAGTCGATCTTATTCTACGTTAATGGCATAAATGTTTGGTAATTTATGGACATAAGTGTAAAAACATTGAGATTATCTTCATTCTTAAAACTTTATTAAAATCACACAAAATCAATGTACGTCTTCCCAATGTTTATTAAAAATTATCAAATTTGATGGTTCAGTTACCGTTCCTATCACTTATATGAAAACATTTGAGTAGTATAATATTAACACGTGGTATACACAGAGGTGATACCAATCTTCTATGCCAATGTTCATGCGATAAGCACATTTCCGAACATTTCGAAATTACGCATTTATCTTAAATACATCACATGTTTTTCTTTTCTCAAATCATGACAACATTTATGACTACTTCATCATAAATCTGTACAGATAACAATGATAATTATCAAACAATGAATTTCATTTTTCATTTAGGCCACTAATGTTCTTTCAACTTTTATATAAAAAACAAAATGTCTTATTTAAAAAGACCCTGAAGTAACCTGAAAAACTACAGAAAAAAGCTACATTTTGCCCATCAATTGTCTTCAAAACAAAGAAAGAGTTTCTTATACTTTACGAAAGTAGTCTCACAAATATTATGTAGATGGTATAGAAATCGAATTAACTTCTTGAGACCTAACTTCTTAAGATTTTTTGTGGAATTTGTTGATATGGGACAAGACGGTTTAAATTTCAGAACATACCTTAAAATTATTGTACACTGTAATGTGAACAGACGTAATGTAACACGAAATGCAAATTGTTTTTTTTATACAATGAAATTCCTGTCTAATGTATCTTAAAAAATGTTAGAACTTTTTCAATAACTTAATACAATACCATTGTTGTTTGCGCCCCTTTAAAATGCAAGTGCAACGAATTAGTTACCATTGCTTCGAAATGATCAAGCTAGATCAACTACCATTCACTTTGGCTTAATACCATTCATGGTGCAAACGCTACGATTCTGAAAATAAACTTTCTTTTGTCCAAGAACTAGATTGCGGTAATTTAAAATGACTGATCCATTTCCACGCATAGGCGTAGCCAGGAGGCATTTGTCCCCCCCCCCCTCTCAAGGGAGACAGTGGTCTTTGCCCTATCCCAAAAGGAAAAAAATTGGATTGTGCCCTTACTATCATACGAGAAATTAATATCATGAAATTTACCTTAAGATAAATTTTGATACCCCATAATGGATAACCTAGCTACGCCTATGTTTCCACACATATTAACGCTTATACACCTCCAAATTATTCTGTTGTAGATATTTTTCAGACAAACCGAGCTATAAAATAGCGAAGAAATATCTCAGCGATAATTTACCTGATTTCGATTGGTTGCGATCAAAGATATCTTTGATCCTAGCAAACGGACACCTGACCATCAGCCCACCGCGTGCACTGGCTCCTGGATTTAAAGATGTCGGCGGGATTCACATACCGCTGTCAGGTCCACCGCCGTTGCCAAAGGATCTCCAGAATTATCTGGACAACCAACGGGAAGATGGCGTTATTTATTTTAGTCTTGGATCGCAACTAGACGGGACAACCATGCCGGAGCAGGTACTCGTTGCCTTTTACAGGGCGTTTGAGCAACTACCACAGCAAATACTCTGGAAGTGCACCGAAGAGAAAATGCCCACCCTGCCCAGGAACGTTAAGTGCATCGAATGGGCACCCCAACTCTCCATATTGTGTACGTATATACGCTTTTTTACTTCTATCCACTACGGTTCAACTGTCGACCGAAACATTATCTAATGGTAATTACAAAAAGACCAACGAACGGTTTTACCTCGAACTCTCAGGGTTATCTATGATTAAAGCTTTACGTTATGTCTAACAAGTTGCTAAACTTTTTGAAGTGAATTGCGTTTATATAGATATTTATGAGGAAACTGTTTCTAGATAGAAAACGAAATATTGTCTCGAAAGGTGATAACACACTTTTTTAATCAAAATTCGGGATATTGTTGTACAATTTCACGGATTTAACACGCTGGCTGCGCGAATTTGTATATCTATTAATAATAAAATACCTACATTTCTTTAAGTTTTTTCTGTTAAAAATATAAATATTTATATGTAGACTACTAAATTTGTGATTTTGATCGTCACTTTGCTGATTATACGCACAATATTGTAAATGTTATTATTTAGAAATTGAAGTTTTTGGCACATTTGATTAGCATCTATCACCGATGACGATCGTGGCAGTTAATGTGTTAATACTATTACTTTTCTTTAGTTATACATACTGTAACGAAAAACAAACAGGCATCAATTATTTAATCTTGTGAATATAAAAAACTGCATGACGGTTCCTTATCAAGTATTTAATTTAGTCATAAGAACATCTACTTCCGGCGACAAAAATATAATATTTCGAAAAACTGGGATCTATCGTAAATCAGTTATTTATGAATAAGAAAATATATGTAGTAGTAAAAAACGAAGTTCACCTTTAAATCTCCGAAATGCCTCCACTTACGAAAAAAATATATGCATTACATAATGTATCCCTCCAAACCATACAAATTTTCTATAAAAAATTTGTTCATACAATGCATACTTTAGAAGTACCCATTAAAATAACACGAAAAGGGAACTACAGCAGAAGACAACACAATGAGGTTTATTATAACTATTCTCGGTTCTTTACAGCTGCATTTTGAACACAATTGTTAGCATGTCCAACGTTATATGTATATCTGCACGTTTTCGATTTTTAGACAGAATCTGCTTTTTTATGTAAAAAATCGAAAGCTTTTTTATAATTAGAATTTGAAACAATGAAATGAAGGAAGTATTATTCATATAACATTGTAGAAACAAAAAGAAGAATTTATGAACATTTCACACATTCAAACTATACAGGGTGTTCGACAACTAGTGGGAAAAAATTTAAGGGATGATTCTTTGAGGCAAAATAAGACGAAAATCAAGGATAACGAAATTGCGAAAAATGCTTCGTTTGTTAGTTATAAGAGTTTAAAAATTGACCGAAATCATGGCAATCCGCGCGCACGGAGTGTCAGCGGATCACGGCTCAACAGGGGCGTACAGTCACTTTAAAGACTCAACGACGTGCAGGAACAGTCGGTAGAACAGCTGTTTACTTACCTCGTAGAAGATGTCGATAACTTGTGCCCGCGGTATTTGAGTCGAATCCATTTGTATCGCATTAACTCTGATTACTCGATAAAATTCGCAACAAATGTAATTATCTTCTTACGAATATTATCGAGTAGAGAGGGTTAATGCCCCCTCTAGTTGTCACGTATCACAATTGTCCTGTCCACGAGTATCCATGAAATTAATCCGCACACGCACGTACACCACAGAAGTCCGCGAAAAATGTCCACACACACTGAGCCATTGTCCCGTCCGCGAAAAATGTCCATACACACTGCGCGATTGTCCCGACCGCGAAAAATGTTCACACACTGCGCGATTAAGTAGACCCGCGAGCTGTTCCTCCGTTGGGTTTAACACTCTATAGGTTACACAAAACTAACACTCAAAATAATTAATTTAAAACTATTTAACACTAACTTTTATACTAATTTTTAACACGATATAATTAATAAAACCTACAATATTTAATAATACCTGCAATAATGAATAAAACCTACAATATTTATTAAAACCTGCAATAATGAATAAAATCTACAATATTTAATAAAACTTGCAATAATTAATCAAATCTACAATACTTAATAAAACCTACAATAATTAATAAGACTTACAATAATTAATTTGCACTATTTATAACGACGACATACGCGACACTACTAAATAATCACTACGTAATCGCTAAATAAACTAAAACTTAGTTTTCCGAAGATGAACTCTATTTGCTCGTAGAATGCAAAGGGCACCGTTCGGAAAGGACGACTGATATTGTTGAACTGATCCTCCCTCGTTAGGATCGATGTGGCGTAATAGGTCGATCCCCACTCTTTCATGGTCAATACTTTTTGGGAAGGAAAAACTGCATGGGAAAGTGTCTTGGAGGTCGCGTTTCTTTTCGTATATTCTTAGAGCAACATCTGTATTTTTTTCTCATACACCACTCGGGGCCTCGAGGCTACTTGGCCACGATGCCGAGGGAGCGCGCGTCTGGACATTATAAAACTGCCTCTTGTCTTCTGCAGGACGACCACCCGCCGATTTCCTGTAACGTCTTACTGCCATCGACGAAGACCTTGCCTATTGTGTTTTCGGCCGTCCCTCTAGACATTAACTTGTAAAAAGAACTTTCAACCTCGAATTCCAATTCCATGTTAGAAATGGTTCATATTACACCGAATGTATGTGTTTAACAATTTTATTTATTTTAGTTTCTTAGTTTCTTCATGCATCGTAATGAAGGTGCGGCAAATTTCATCTTAGTTTCATTCTAATATCATTATACGTTTTGTATGATCCATGTTAATTGCATATTATTTTTTTGCGGAAACAAGAACCTCAAACACTTGGAGTAAGATCGAAGTGGTAATAAAATGTGCAATGCACATAAAACATACAGTAAGTCCATATTCAATATTTCAGGAATAAACAGCGGCGCGCTCCGTCTCAGGTAGCAAGCCGCCTTCGTCGGTCGACCGTAAGCGGCTGGTGTCATTCATACCTGAATGACTTTACATTTAGGGGGTGACTGTGTGGACGAGCTTGTCCTCCGTCGCGGGGTGCCGAACGATGTTTTTAAACGAGTGCATGCGTTAATTGCTTATCGTTCGAAGCTTCGCTCGATAGGATAATATCTTTATTCCTGAAATATTAAATATTGACTTACTGTATGTTTTATGTGCATTGCACATTTTATTACCACTTCGATCTTACTCCAAGTGTTTGAGGTTCTTGTTTCCGCAAAAAAATAATATGCAATTAACATGGATCATACAAAACGTATAATGATATTAGAATGAAACTAAGATGAAATTTGCCGCACCTTCATTACGATGCATGAAGAAACTAAGAAACTAAAATAAATAAAATTGTTAAACACATACATTCGGTGTAATATGAACCATTTCTAACATGGAATTGGAATTCGAGGTTGAAAGTTCTTTTTACAAGTTAATGTCTAGAGGGACGGCCGAAAACACAATAGGCAAGGTCTTCGTCGATGGCAGTAAGACGTTACAGGAAATCGGCGGGTGGTCGTCCTGCAGAAGACAAGAGGCAGTTTTATAATGTCCAGACGCGCGCTCCCTCGGCATCGTGGCCAAGTAGCCTCGAGGCCCCGAGTGGTGTATGAGAAAAAAATACAGATGTTGCTCTAAGAATATACGAAAAGAAACGCGACCTCCAAGACACTTTCCCATGCAGTTTTTCCTTCCCAAAAAGTATTGACCATGAAAGAGTGGGGATCGACCTATTACGCCACATCGATCCTAACGAGGGAGGATCAGTTCAACAATATCAGTCGTCCTTTCCGAACGGTGCCCTTTGCATTCTACGAGCAAATAGAGTTCATCTTCGGAAAACTAAGTTTTAGTTTATTTAGCGATTACGTAGTGATTATTTAGTAGTGTCGCGTATGTCGTCGTTATAAATAGTGCAAATTAATTATTGTAAGTCTTATTAATTATTGTAGGTTTTATTAAGTATTGTAGATTTGATTAATTATTGCAAGTTTTATTAAATATTGTAGATTTTATTCATTATTGCAGGTTTTAATAAATATTGTAGGTTTTATTCATTATTGCAGGTATTATTAAATATTGTAGGTTTTATTAATTATATCGTGTTAAAAATTAGTATAAAAGTTAGTGTTAAATAGTTTTAAATTAATTATTTTGAGTGTTAGTTTTGTGTAACCTATAGAGTGTTAAACCCAACGGAGGAACAGCTCGCGGGTCTACTTAATCGCGCAGTGTGTGAACATTTTTCGCGGTCGGGACAATCGCGCAGTGTGTATGGACATTTTTCGCGGACGGGACAATGGCTCAGTGTGTGTGGACATTTTTCGCGGACTTCTGTGGTGTACGTGCGTGTGCGGATTAATTTCATGGATACTCGTGGACAGGACAATTGTGATACGTGACAACTAGAGGGGGCATTAACCCTCTCTACTCGATAATATTCGTAAGAAGATATTTACATTTCTTGCGAATTTTATCGAGTAATCAGAGTTAATGCGATACAAATGGATTCGACTCAAATACCGCGGGCACAAGTTATCGACATCTTCTACGAGGTAAGTAAACAGCTGTTCTACCGACTGTTCCTGCACGTCGTTGAGTCTTTAAAGTGACTGTACGCCCCTGTTGAGCCGTGATCCGCTGACACTCCGTGCGCGCGGATTGCCATGATTTCGGTCAATTTGTAAACTCTTATAACTAACAAACGAAGCATTTTTCGCAATTTCGTTATCCTTGATTTTCGTCTTATTTTGCCTCAAAGAATCACCCCTTAAATTTTTTCCCACTAGTTGTCGAACACCCTGTATAGAGTGAGTCATGCAACCGTAAAAAAAATAATATATGTATTTTGTTTAGTTAAAGTTACAAAAAAATATTAGAGAAAAAAGATGGATGGTTCAAGGGTCACGGTAGACTACATATTCACGATGATATCTATTTCGCAAGTACAATAATGCATATGTGCATTTTACAGTCGCACTATTTCTTTAAGTAGGAATTTCCTTTTTTGTACACATCGAATGTTCTTGCTATTCTTCGTAAAATAATATTAGGGTAACATCGTTGAAAAATTATTAGTTCGCGGGATATTTTGAAAAAATCTCTTTATTAAAGGAGATGCTCAAACGCCTTTTCATTACATTCTAAACATTTCGTACAATACTTTGTAATCATTTTCATAACCGAATCAAGTCGATCTTTGGTTAGTGCTTTGGAAGTTACTCTTTATTTGTTCTTTTACGTCAGCTACAGAATTTGAGGAACGTGATTTATTAAACTCATTTTATTTTTTAAGTAATTAACATTTATATATCCGTTTCTTAATTTTTCATGCATTATTGCACTTGAGAAAAATATATGGTCGTAAATATATAATTCCCCTTGAACCTTTCTTCCCTGAATCTTTTTCCTCCAACATTTTTCTCTACCTTCAACCAAAAAAAAGATACGACTTGTTACAGTTACACGAATATTCTTGTAGCACAAAAAAATATAATTTTAGAATATTTAGACAACTAGCAGGTGACATTAGAACGATACATTATATTGGTAAACTTTATTACTCCACGTTTTGATCCGTGGTTAATGTTCGGTACATAACAATAATTTTCAAATATGTTGGCTTCGTAATTCTATTTTTTCACTTTCTGATTCGTATTTTACAGCAAACATCGAATTAATAAGTAATGATAGCATTAATAAAATCCAAACAAATGAGCTGAATTATTTGCATTTATGTTTCTGGTATAAATTGTTTATCTGCTAGATAAATGCAGAACATATATCATTTAATTTGAGAACAATACTTATACGAATTTTGCAATGAGGCATAATAAGCATATCACGTAAATATCTGCGCTTGATATTCAATTAAGTATTTAGCCGTCTCCTTTATACGAATCGATAATTGTTGTGAATTTATAAACTAATAGCAGAACATGAACGTGAATAACAGGTATAGACTGATTTGAATAAAATTTTATGGAATTACTTTTACAGCTTGCAAATAGCGATGTCGGTGTTCTTTACATCAATTTATAAAGAATAATTTTCAACCAAACCCATATTTATCTTGTTTATATGCTTAACACGTGGACGGCTTAAAGAGCGAATATAGTATAACGGCAAATAAAATCGCAGACATATAGTTAAATGTAAATTAATTACGCCAATTGGCGATACAGACATTACATTTCCCTAATTAATTAGACATATGAATATGGCAGCGATAGCTGTAAAATGGGATTAAATTAACGCAAGCTGAATTTAAGCGGAATTTAATACTAGAAAAAGCTCTGTTGTCACTTCTGTTTTAAATGTCTAGTAATAGTAATCTCGTAAAGTAAAAGTAAAATTACATACTTTAACGTAAATCTACTAAATTTAGATAACATTGTTCTACTTTACGAAAAATTACTCGTTGTTAGGTACTGAATTTATATAATGGAGAACAAAGTTTCTTTTCGTTGCAAAAGTATATAATAACGAATTTCAGATGTTATAAGAACAAACTTTTATTTGCAAAATCAAAGTACAGTAGACTCCAACTATAATGCCATTTTCAGGGCTGTAGAAGAGTAAAATGGCAATGAGTTTAGAGCCCCCTCCATGCTAAATTCTATCGCCATGGCCTCGGCCTCAGCGCCTGTGGAAAAGCTGGATCGTGCTGATGCACCGGCGAACGCAACGTGGTGGGAGAGCGAATGCGTGTGCGTGAAAGTACGTGTGAAGGGGAAGTGATTCATGTGGCAATGTGTTCAGTGACATTAAAGTTAGAGTCTACTGTATTATACAACCATTCGAAGTGTTTTCAAAAACATTTGAAAGACAGACATTTGTGGATTATTTCGAAGATATTCTGCTGAAATAGAAACCTATTTTTTTCTATTAATTGTTCTGTATTAAACTGTATTAACCTTCCGTTAATGTTTTTGTCTCATTCTGTTTTGAACTATGTATTTCATATATTGCATACGCTACAAAGTAAATTTCTTATATGCTTTACTTCCTCTGAAAGAATAATAACAAAACTATTCATGTTGATGTGCCATGGCAGTAACCTAAGGCGAGGAACAAATGTATTTATACATTATACAGGGTGATCCCCTCGCTGCGCAAACCAACGGCCTTGTCGCACCAAACAACTGCAGCCTTTGAATTTGCGCAGCGACAGGATCACCTTATACACACACATTAGTATTATGTTTAACTTTCATATGTGTATATTTGTTATTACTAATGTCTATGTACATATATACCTACTCGAGTATAATTTATTATATAGAAAATGGTATAAAAGTGTAATTTATCACATAGAAAGTAAATCATTTCTTTCTTATACATTCTTACTGTATAAATACTTATGTTCCTCATTGCATGTAATCGATTTTTGCACTAACATGGTTCCCGATATACATACATAATTGGCAAGTCCAGCTATATGTTCGGATATTAAAGTATGTATGAATGTTAAATAATATACAAATCAATCGACTCGTATATTGATCCTCTTTTTATGTCTCTTATACAAATACAGCGAATCGTTTATTTTTATTATATTAACTGATTTTATTGGTTTATGAACCAAGCACATTTTAAGTGTACAGTACTTACTTTATACAAAATTGCAACCAATTTTTCTAAACTTTGCTTCATTATGTCAATCACAAGAAACAATAATGTGAAATAAGATATTTCAATTTAGAGACCAAGAAAAATATTTATTACTAATGTTTTTCTTTCAAAATACTATGTACTCTTAACACAAGTTGGGGTAATCGTGGATAATCGTGTTAGTGGTCTATGAATTTCATGTCAAAGTTGCTTAATTTCAAAATATTGGCTCAGGTACAGCTTAGATTGATACAAATGAAATAAAAATTATCGATCTATTGTAATAGCAAGCCCGCTTTGCTATTGTCTTCGTGTTCGTCATTTTTATTATAATTTTTTATTAACACTTTTTGGCCGTACATATACATCTAAATAATATTATTTTCTTATTTCTGTACATACAGTGGCGAACAAAAGTATTGGCACAGGAGGTATTTCTATACATAATGTTAAATAAATATGAAAAGAACGCAATTTCTTGTTTAATCCTTTTTTCAAATATAAGTCTGGAGTCCGAAGTTCAAATATATTACAAGTCATAAAAGTTAAATAGACCTATAACAAAGAAAAAAAATAAGAACCATATCATGGCTCGTTTGCAGCGGAACAAAAGTATTGGCACACATAAAAATTTCATGTTTCTAGGGAAATTTGAAATAAATATTTCGAATGTTGTACGACTGTCATGCCCGCGAATGTTCCACGATTCAGTTTGATGTTCATTTATCATAAATTGTTGCCAGTATTGTTGTAAAAACAAAAACGCACAAAAATGGGTCGCAAATCGCAGGAGACAACAATTTCTGAAAGGAAAATAATATTGAATTTATCAAAAGAAGGAAAGTCTTACTCAGCTATTGCAAAAATAGTAAATAGAAGTCGTTTTACGATAAGAAGTGTCGTTAAACGATTTTCTAACACGGAAAATTTAAGAAATTCTGATAGAAGTGGCCGGCCACAAAAATTGACCGTTAGAGAGAAGAGAAAAATTATTAACACAATAAAGAAAAATCCTACTACTACCTCTTCAGAAGTAGCAGCACAATTAGAAAATGAAAATAATGTAAAAGTTCATCCGATAACTATCCGTAGAACTCTTAGAGCTGCCGGATATAATTCAAGAATCGCAAGAAAGAAACCGCTCATTAGTAAGACGAACAGAATAAAAAGATTAGAATTTTCAAAAATGTATGTAAATAAAGATTTAAACTTTTGGGACAAAATTTTATTTTCGGATGAAAGCAAATTTAATATTTATCAATCGGATGGGCAAGTTAAAGTATGGCGGCAATGTAACACAGAATTAAATGAAAGGAACACCAGTAAAACGGTCAAACATGGGGGTGGCGGTGTGCTAGTATGGGGGTGCATGAGCTCTTCTGGCCTAGGAGAGCTTGTGTTTATTGATACTATAATGGATAAATATGTTTATTTAAACATTTTAAAACAGAATCTTAAAAAAAGCGTGAATAAATTATATCTCGGAAACGACTATTACTTCCAACAAGATCATGACCCTAAGCACACCGCCTATATTGTTCGACAATGGATAGTTTTCAGCACACCTCATACGTTACCCACTCCACCACAGTCACCGGATTTAAATCCTATCGAGCATATTTGGAACGAATTAGCTCGAAGATTAAAAAAACACCATATTGTGAATAAACAACAGTTAAAACAAAGAATTTTAGAAGAATGGCATAAAATAGGGTCAAAGATAACGAACAAATTAGTGAATTCAATGCCTAATCGATTAAAAGAAGTTATTAGAAGAAAAGGTGTAAATACCAAATATTAGATCTTACAATATAATAAATTATATGAAAAAAACGTAGGTGTGCCAATACTTTTGTTCCGCTGAAAACGAGGCACGATGTGGTTTTTATTTTTTTTCTTTGTTACAGGTCTATTTAACTTTTATGACTTGTAATATATTTGAACTTCGGACTCCAGATTTATATTTGAAAAAAGGATTAAACAAGAAACTGCGTTCTTTTCATATTTATTTAACATTATGTATAGAAATACCTCCTGTGCCAATACTTTTGTTCGCCACTGTATATTTGCAGGTTAATAGCTTAATTTACAGACACCCTATATATATGTTAGAAATATTAATCCGAGACCTTTGATATTTAAAAGAACTACTCTCTTTCGAAGTTCTGGAGTAAGTGCCGTGTCTCTTGACACAGTCCTCTTGCCAGAGAGTCCACCGACTCTCCCTACTCTGTGGTCAGATTCTTTATTTTACATCTTTTATCCCACGCGCCTCCGTGGCTACCGGCAACAGAGCATCGGGCTTTTTGCCACCACGCAACACCCGGACGCCGAGGCCGCGAGAAATCAACAATATATCACTACTCGAGCCGCCACCGAATCTAAACACTGATGATATGTTTAAGTTTCCAGCGATTGGTGATACAATCTCTTCTGAACAAGCCGACGCCACGTGCCTCTTCTTTCATAAAAGAATTGACGCTAACATATATGTATTATAGAACGAATTATGACATGAGAATTATGTGTGAATGGTGGTAAGGGTTGGTGAAACTGAGAATATGTTTGGGTTAAATCTTGGAGCAGGTCCAAATTTGTTCCGGCGTTACCTGCAAGTTTCACTTCGTATGTTGTTAGTTCCAAATCACTCTGCATACAAACGTTTGCAATCGAAGTAATTGATTTAGATAAGATAGCAGGATCATAAATGATGTTGACGAATTCTCTCCCACCTGACAGTCATTTCTATGTTCCACAAATTCAATTAATAATTCAGTTTTAATAGAGACTGCACAGTAAACATTATTTTTATCCTCTATTCTAAAAAATGTTTTAGTTACACTTTTTGTGAGCTTTTATTTGGAATGATCGTAATGTAATATCCCTGATAACCAGTTGTATACAAGTTTCGAGCAAATTGCCAGCAAATAATTACAAAATTTATCTAAAAAAATCATAGCATACTGTTTTCTCATTTGACTTGGGTTTTACAGGCACAGCCTGCTGACAAAATGGTAAAGCAAAAATTGACAGAAAATTAGCAGTAAGTCCTGCAACACAACCCAGGCTAACTAACCTAGGTCAATTACAACCATTCTGTTTTTTTAACGGGGGAAAACCTTCATAAGGTGCAATGTCTCCGCTGGGGGCGGAGACGGCCTATGTGGGATTTTTGCCCACTAAAAACCGCCCGGTGACCCTCTCGGGCGTGAGGGCTGGTCGCGGGAACGCCGAAGCACATTATCGCGACCAGCACCGGCCTTGCCCTCCCCCCTCATTGAGGGAGGGGCTCTTATCTGGGGAGGGGGGGGGCTACTGCTCCCCCGTCCCCTGTGGCCACGCCTCCACCTACCTACAGCCTCGAAGGGTCGCCACTTGACGCTGTCTCCTTTGGACCGACTGCGACAGGGGTGGTACCCACAGTACCACCCTTCGGCCCTGGTTGCCGTGACCCCATAAACTCGCGTGCCCGCGGGGCGGGGGTCAATTTATATCCTAGTGTAACGTCCCGGGTATTATGTTATCCCGGCGTCGACGCTACTTCGGGTTCTTGCTCCTATTCCCGCCCAAAGGCAATAGAGTGTATGGAGCAGTCCGAGAATAAAGGAAAGGAAAGGAATGGATTGGAGGACGAAAAAGAGAGGCGCGTTTCGTCTCAGAACCACCAACCAGACTCATCAGTAGGGCTACAACTGGACGTGACACTAGACTATATTCCAAGGCTTGTTGCAAATCTGCTGCCAATCTCAGTGCAAGTTGTTGATAGCAGATCTTGCATCAAACTTGTAGCCCTGTTGAGTACGTAACATTATAACAGGCATTGGACAACATTTGCCTTTGAAAGTTTAGCTAATTGGGTGGTTAAGTCATAATATAATAAGTTGTTTTCATGAAACTGTGCGAATGTAAAACGGAATGGAAAATGTTCGAGACATATGAACTTATTACCCGAATACTTACAGGTCACCCCAACGTGAGGATGTTTATCACCCACGGTGGACTGCTGGGAACTCAAGAGGCGGTTTATTGCGGGGTTCCGATGCTTGGGATACCCTTATTCGGAGACCAGCACTCGAACGTGGCCTACTCCGTGAAAAAAGGACTAGCGTTGGAGCTGGATTACTATGGACTTTCATACGAGACAATATCGAGCGCTTTGAATGAAATGCTTAAGAACAAGAGGTAATTAGAAGCTCACCATTCTTTGCTCACGCAGAAATTTCATGATTCGGATAATGATTGAAAGGGAGACAAAAGGTTACACAAGTGAGACGTTCGGCTCATTCACATAATTTATAGTATAGTAGCACGATTAACCCTAAGAAGACGGTCCCTGGGTCTGTTTGAACTTGGGTTTTTAAAAGCTCCATCGAAATCATCAATTTATAAATCGAATTTACCGTACGAATGATTTATATTAGGTAATATAAAAAAGGCCTTCCTAAATAATTGTCATCGAAAATATGTTTACGGAGCCAGAAGTATAAGAGTCCAAACGGATCTAGGCAGCGCTCTCCGTAGAAACATTAAAAACCTCCATCTTTCGGAGGTTTATTTGTCTTACAAAATGCAGCACTCATCTCTTCGTTGTCACAAAAAATATAATGTCTTGTTTGTCGCCGCGATAAGTAGCATGTTGGATTGGCTGACTACGGAAAGGAGCATGTTTCGTCTTTCGCTGCGAAAGCCAACACGCTTCAGTGGATCCGTACGAAAAGCAGCAGTTTTTAGTGACGAAAATATTTTTCCTATGTCCTTGACGTAATATTTTTCCGTTTGATGATTGCATAGAGTTATTATTTATCAAATAATATTTTCAAAGGTTGAATTTTTCAATGGAAAATACATTTCAATAATTTAAATTGATCACAGGCCGAAACGTGATAGATTTCGCCACAAAATTAAAAATGTGCTATTCTCCGTGGTATAACAGTATAATATTATGTTAGTTTCCACGGCGGAAGATCAAACATACTACTGTTCATAAAAAACGATGAAATGTGCTTTTTTTCGTGGCAAACGGAATCGTACTGTTTTCCATAAGATATATGAAACGTGCTACTTGTGGTAATGCACGTCAATATTGACTCAGCAATAGCGCCGCGATATCCACTGCAATGTCTAGAATGAATCATAAGCATTCACATCTTTATGAAATGATTACAAAGTGATTGTAATAATCACCTTACCGTTATCTGATGAATACTGTGTTTATCTGAACATAAACAGTGATTTTGACTTTAATCAGGAACACGAAACCTTCCAGTAGTTAGGACAGAATAATAAATTATTTAAGAAACATTTATCTTCTGGAAGTATTAATCAAAAGTCTGTAGAGTTGGATAAATACTAGATAATACAGTTATATAGTGTTATTCTGCAACACTTTTTAACATTTCTGTGTCATTCGATCTAATACAGTGCCTATTGCTATTAACTAATTATGTACCTGAAATAATTTTTTGCTGTACCATAAGACAAGAGATTAAACTTCGAGATCTACACATAAAACTATAGTGGGTAAAAAAGTATTCGTATACCCTTTAAAACAGAATAACTCTTTCAAAATTGGACCAAGTGACTTGAGTTCCTTTGTGAAATTAGAAGAATTAGTTTACTAAATGATGTGTTAACAAAATTTTTTTAAATTTGCGACTTTTTAAAATATCGAAGAAAATAGTAAATGTCGTTTTTTACCATTTTGTGTCTGAGACTATAATGAAAATTTAATAAATACATTTCGAAGATTTATGTCAGTTATATACATGCTGCAACTTTTATTGAAATTAGTTAATACAGAAACGAGTTATAGGCATCGAAAGATGTAAGAATCTTTAGATGTACTACAGTTGTAGGTCAAAAGTCGCAAAAAACTGCGATTTTCAACATTTTTAACCGTTTGTATCTCATAACAACGTTAACCGATTTCGATACAATTTTCGATTAAATTTTCATTACAATCTCAGATAAAAAAGTCGCAAAAAGCGACCTTTACTATTTTCTTCGCGATTCTGACCAATTGCAACATTTTCAACATTTTGTTAACACAATAATTTAATGCACTAATCCTGCTAAGTTCACAAAATAACTCAAGTCACTTGGTCCAATTTTGAAAGAGTTGTTCTGTTTTAAAGGGTGTACGAATACTTTTTTTTACCCACTGTAACTCAAAAATGTAAAATAAAACTTTTTCGTATTATGTTTGGTTTTGTAGAAGATTGAATTTAAAACGTTAGTATCAATCGACAATGATATTTTACATTAAATACAAAATTGTCGCCAGTAGGCTTTATAAATCACTATTACCACCTATGGACAGTGATTATATCTACTTATAGGTTTTTTAAAGTCAATCAACATGATAGGTCAAAAATAGACATTTTATTATATTCCTAACCATTAAAGCAACGTAGTTTGAACTATTGTCTGATGGGAAGAAACTAATGCAGATGAAGGTTAAGTGGTTTATGAACACACACATTACTGTTAACAGAATTCATTCATTAAAAAGAATTATAAATTGCATATCTGGTACAGTTCTTACTGGTACTATCTATAAATTATATACGGTATCTATAATTGTATATAATTGTAATCTGGTAATATTATTTTGTCATCAATCCAACAGATGTTGATCATCTTCCCTTGATTAACTATAAAACCTGCAGATGGCTGCTAACTGTATTATAGTTTCTTAATAACTGTTTTGAAAATTTGCCTGTGAAACAAATTAAATTCGGTTAATTTTATAGAAGCTCCAAAAGGGTATTTTTTATATACATTTTTATGTACATTTTTTATAGTCATTTACTATACAAACGAATTTTTATGTGTACAATTTGATTTACCCGAAAATTATGTTATTATTAACTTTGTTACTACTACTACAAAAATCACCGTTATAAAATGAGAATTTTATCAAGTAATTGTATAACCGGTTGAGTTCATCAAAAACTTCATTGTTCCGTTGTATATTCAAACTCTTGGGAGGATATGCAATGAAATTACGATGCGTGTTGTACGTACCCTGCCTATACAGAACCTGTTAAACTAGGGGTACTTGCTTGTTTAGCTGAATCTTATTGCTTTGAACCAAGTTGTGAATAGATTCCTTTAACTTGATGCTTATGATGTTCACCTATCTTATCTGATGGACTGAAAGTCATTCGGGAACTATGAGTATTATTTCAAACGCGCTTCCAGAAATTTAACCCTTTATGGACGAAACATGTAGAGCGCATGCAAGTCTACCTGGTCGCGAATTTGAGTGGAAAAGACGAAGTTGTATATATTGCTTTTTATTTGAGGTTAAACTTCTTTTACCTTAGACAAAAATATAGAAAGTAACGAAATTTTCCGTGTCTTGTAGAAAATATCGCTGCCATTATTAGAAGCACTTATCACTGCAACTATCTACATCAAAATGAATTGTTCTAAGAAAAATACATCGTTACTACTTTCCTCAATGCCGCTTTCAGATAAATAATAATCAAACACACGCTTTCTGTTTTTCTTAGACATTTTATACTAAACGTTAAAAGTGTTGCAATAAATGTATAATGTTATTATGTATAATCACAAGTGCTTACAAATACGGTTAAAAGAACAAGACACTGCAAATACTGTAATTCTGTAATACTACAAAACGATTTTATCTTGAAAAAAGAGTCGAATAACTGACTGGAACTGCAATATCGACAGTGAAAATGCAATGTGGTTATGTAGTCAATTATTCATACTTACTATTTAAGTCTTTTACAAAATTATTAAATACTAATATATTGTAATTTGTCAAACAATAATTATTATTTGATATAAAAGTTATACTACCCTGCAAAACGATAAAAGTTTAATATTGGCAATATCCTGACGCACTGTCCCGAACCGTAAAGTTACCAGTCAGAAAATATTCAGATGTCCATCTGTAAAGAGTCGGTATAATATTCAGATTTTTTATATAAATTTATAATGACTGACAACGGATGTTTATGAATTTGTGATACACACAGATGTGGAAGCACAGTAAAATAAAAACATTCGTACGATGAAATACAGTTTTTGTTAAATTTCTATTGAAATGAAAGCATTTAAAACGAAAGTCATAGTTCTGTTTAATGTTAGTTTTTATACATTAATCTGTAAAAATGTGACTTCTCCGAACACCCTTAAATCACATATCTAATAATATTTTCTGTTTCGAAAACTTCTTAAAAGTTATGCGAAGTATCATGGTGTTCCACTCAGTATCACTTAAGCTGTCCATGTAAAAAAATAACCAATTCTCTCGTTATTAATTGGTTGTTAGTGTAGTGGAATATTGCTAGTTGCTGACCTAATGTACATAAAAGTATTCGTGTTACCGTAATAATTAAAATTCTGCTAAAAATATTACTGATTACAATGTAAAACAAATTTTTGTGTAAACTTTTTTTGAAAAACCTTCGTTTGTTTTGCATGGGTCATAGCTACGGGGAAGTGGCGCAGAGAGCTTCTCTGCAGTTCAGAGATCGACCAATTCCACCTGTCGAGGAAGGTGTGTATTGGATAGAGTATTTAATTCGACACGGACCGGATTCCTTGAAGATCGAAGCCGCAAATCTGACATGGTACCAGTATCTACTACTCGACATTGTTTGCGTAATAACAGCTGTGATTCTAATTGTCATTTGGATCATATACAAGTTAGTTAAGTTACTATTTCATTCGAGGCGATTAAGGTTGCTAAGATCTCGCAAGAAGTTCGACTGAGACTTATTTTAATTTTTGAAGTATTCATTAGGTATAGATAATCTTTGTAAGAAGGACAACTTATTATATCGACACACATATGTAGTATTTAAATTAGGTATCGGCGTAGAACAAAACTAAATAGATAATTTCATGTAATCTCAGTTCAGCCATGTACGGTGTCTTAATGGTAGTATATCTTGTAAGTTATAATTAGTTACTCTACGCCAACATAGTATAGTTTCACAGAACATTTTCGCTTATGTAAGATTAACGATGTTTATGTTACGTGTAAAATTAAACATAGAATGGTACTATGAAGCTAATATTATAGCACCTGCAACAAAAACACCTTGCAAAGTTATGAAACAAAGCGTGACTAATAAAGTCCTGCAGATGATAATTTCGAAATATTAGCCAGTGTTTGTGTGGTTTTTTTTAAATAAGAAATAACAAATAATTTTTTTGATAATTCATTAATATTAGTCTGCAAATACTTACTTTGTTATTTAATGTTTTTAAATTATGAGTCTTATGTGTTATTTTACTTCTGGTACCGATAAGTAAGGAATATATTTTTCAGTAAACTTTTCAGTAATTTAAAATAATTAAACTGTTAAGCACAGTGTTAATAAATGATAATAAGGTGTACTAAATAAATTACGTAGTGAGGAAATATTGACTATGAGAATATTTACAATACGTTATCCTCAGTTATCCTTCCTGCTCAAATGAATATGAATGGTTGAATCATTCGAATAGCATTAACGAGTCGCGATTGTACATATATATAATTCGCTTATTTTGAAGAAAAAATTTTCTTATGTGTGTTTGTGTGTCCATGTTACATTAATTTTTCTTATTACACGTTCTATTTCATAATGGAGTTAACTAAATCATGTGAACCGAATTATCTACGTCAACTTTCCATGAAAGAAAATTTAAACAAATAAGTAGGATTAAATTTAACAAAGTTTCGCTTTATTTTCTGCAAGTGCAAGGACTGCACATTAATGTAGTCCGAACTAGGAGTTTAAAATTTCTCTTGTTCCAAGAAAGAAGAGAAAACATTGTTATATTAGATATGAGTCGCCTTACATTGCGAAAAGAAGCTTTTGCATATTCCAACGTTATATCATTCGCGCTTTATTATGAATGCACAGGCTTGGAGTAGGAAAAACAGGAAACCGGAAAAGCCGGGCGCGTTTCGCATTCAAATAATAAAAGTGTAGTTATAAATTAGGGTAAATACCTTTTACGAATTTGAACGCAATCCAATATAACACCTAAACTTCCGTCATATAAACAAGGAATTACGGAACAATTAATAATTTCAAACTTAATGTACCAAGAAATTAATTTTGCGACAGTTGGAACTACTTATCTTTTAAAGAATCGATTAATGAATTTATGACAATGTAACTCCAATGAATGTTTATAAGATTAGATGCGATACACTTATGCTAATAATCCAGTCGTGGAAACACTTTTTATAGGCACTTTCCGGTATGGTCCTCAGCTCTTCTGCGAATTATGTTTTATGGCTTCAATGGACTGAAAACATTTTCCACAAACTAGTAATTTGAATTTGGGGAGCAGAAAAAAGTCTCACGGGGCTATATCTGGCGTATACGGTGCTAAGTCGATGCTATTCGTTGAGCTTTTGGTCAAAAATTCGCGTACAAGGGTCCATGTGTGGAATGGCGCATTATTGTGGTGAAAAATCCAAGAATTGTTCTTCCACAAATCTGGCCTCCGACGAACATTCTTTCTCGAACGTGTCGTAACGCCTAGATCAGCGCTGGATCAAGGAGGGGTCTAGGGAAGGTGTAGCCCTGGGCCTCACGTTCCAGGGGGGGGGGGGGCGTTCTGTGACTTCCATTTCGTTATAAGTAAATGTTATTTCATTTTCTTTAAAATAAATTTCAATTTTTGAAGATTTATGTATTTTGTTAGGCTGTATTACAACACCACCCTCCCCCTTTTTTTCAACCAAGGGAGCCTCCGAAAATATGATAGTCCTGGGCCACAAAAAATCTTAATCCGAGCCTGGCCTAGAAAATATTATTTGCTGACTGTTGACCCCTGCGGAAGGAATTCCGAGTGGACAACACCACGATAATAAAAGAAAACAGTCAATATGGCTTTGATTTTCGTGCGACATTGACATGATTTTTTGGGTTTCGGCTCGTTATCGAAGCGCCATTTCGAAGCTTGCTGGCTGGTTTGCATGTTAAACTCATGGGCCCACGTTTCGTCACCCGTTATGATGCGTTTCATAAATGTAGAGTCCAAATTGGTTCGTTCAAACATGTCTTCAGCAGTCTGTTTGCGGTGCTCTTTTTGAAGAAAATTCAGCTCCTTCGGAACAATCCGTGCCGCGACGTATCTCATGCCCAAAACATCAACTAAAATGGTGCGAACGGATTCGTGAGACATGTCCAGATCCTGAGCCATCTCTTTTAAGCTAGAATGACGATTTTCCATCACCATTTCATTCACTTTGTCGATGTTTTCGCTAGTCGAAGACGTTGGAGATCGACCGAAACGAGGCCAGCCTTCAACTACTTCTCAGCCTTCTTTGAATGCTTTGTATCACTCGTATGCTTGTGCTTTCGACAAAACTGACTCACCATAGGCCTTCTTCAACATTTTCAACGATTCAGTACAAAAGACCGTGTTAGCAACTGTTGGAATAAGGCAATCTAAATTTCATGTATTGGCGCCAAAAAGGAAGTATGGTTGCGTTTCCGCTGATATGGACTAGAAGAGAATTTGCGTTGTTTAATTTTTTTCTTTAAAATGTTTGATATTTCTTTCCGTTTACGTATTCATTTAATATTAAGTTTGTTTATTATATAATAAGAATAAAGTGTGATAAAGAATCACCAAAAATAAGTTAAAAGCTTTGTTCTTTATGACCTGATGCCAACAGCAACACAAAATTTAAGACAAACTTTTTGTTCGATATTTTTATCTATTTTAAAAATCGCAGAGCGTACTTGAGGCAGACTAACAAAACCAACAGCTATAAACAAACTGGTTGCCAGATTGCTCCAAAGGCCAAATGACAATTAGATGTATTGTTACCAATTTACAACAAATAATTGTTTTTATACCTCCTACTATGCGAGCATTTTAAATGAAGAATTTCCGGTATTCATTTGACAGAATGTATGAAATTGTTATTTTACAAATCTTCCTGTTACCTGCTGGTTATAATTAATATATACATTGCCACAAAAATAATCGCTCATTTTAACAACCAACGATCATATCATTCTGAAAGCACAAGTTCTCGTCCTCCATTTACCATCCGTCTGTCGTAGGTAGAACATATCCACAATCATAACCAATAGGACAGGGTATAAAGAAGACCGAAAATGTGTAAAAGGTGAAATAAAAGAAAGCATTGCGTGCAGTATAATTCAAGCAAACAAAGAAAATCTAATAGAAAGAAGTCATCAACCAGAAGAACCTGGAGGGGGGGGAACAATGAAAAAGATGACGAGCGTCCACGTGTCGGGCATGCCATGGGGGGGGGGTAATAAAAGGCAAAACTTTCCGTTAATTAATTAAAAACAAAAGTGTTGTTTTAAGGGATTTAAAAGAGCAATGCTTTCTGTTAAAATTATATCTTAAGTTTTGGTAATTCTGGTCGACTCAGTAGTAGTCTATGTGTCCTGGAAGGTGCGCTGCAGTTGGCGATTCCTCCCTTCTTCTTGCGGCGACTGTGAAAGCGGGTAGGTGAGCTCACCAAAAACGTATAATAAAATAAGAAATAAAAACGGTCTTATAAGATATTCATTGGGAGCTTAAATTCGATTTATAATATTCTCAACAAGTTTATTTGTTCGTCTCTAGTTAAATAAGTTTCCCAAAGAGTGTTCGTTTGCTTAAATAAATTAGTATATCTATATAGGTTAGGAAACCACGTGTTAAGTTACTTAAACCACATTATCCTCCTAATAAAATAAAAACCATAATTCAACACTTTCCCTCTCTTATGAAATAGTTGTAGAGATGGCACGTTTTTCCGCTTTGTATGCTCCCGGTGTGAGGTATATGTGTGAAAGCATTAATCCTATAATTTAGTTTTGAATAAGTATTGTATAAGGCAATGTGTTATTTCTTTTGTATTCAAAAGGCTGAGTTCCTAATAGATATATGTATAATATAAGTGTAGTATTAAGAGTAAATAAATATAATAGTGATAGTATGTTACATAATCGGATTAATCACATTAATCTGTTCAAATACATAAACAACAAGAAGGAAAACAACTCCTATGGAAGGGCCGAAAACAAAAAGAAAAGAGGTAAAAGAAGCTATTCCATTTAGGAATAGATTCGATATACTTAGTGATAATGAAGATGGGGTTATCTCGGAAGGGAAAAAACAAAATACAGGTGACAATGTAACGGCTAAAAAAACAACACCACCAATCGTAATATATGGTAATGCTGTGTCACACAAAGGACTAACCGAAAAATAAAGAAATCTACAAAAGAAAAGTTCTACGTGAAATATAGTAGTAACAGGATAAGTATTTATACAAGCTGCATCGAAGACTATACAGAATTACTTGCAAACATAGATGGCAACTCACAATACTATACATACACAATGAAACAAGAAAAAAGAAGAGTTTTTGTAATCAGAGGACTGACAAGCGATACTAAACAAACAGAAATTCAGAATGAAATGATAGAGAATGGGCTGCTAGGTGCCAAATGTATACAAATGAGAGGGACATTCAACCCATTATTCATGGTCACAACAACCAGATCCATCAAAGAGAAGAAACTAAACCAAAAAATCAAATTTCTCAATTACACATGTGTCAGATGGGAGAGAACTACAACAAGAAAAAAATACCACAGTGCCACAGATGCCAGGAGTGAGGGCATGCTACAGCAAACTGCCATATGGCACCTAAATGTCTCAAGTATGCAGAAGAGCACTTAACGAGGGAATACACCAAAGATAGGAATATGCCAGCAAAATGTATTAATTGTGGAGGCAATCATCCCACTAATTCTACCAACTGCAAGGTGTACTTGGAAAGGCTAGATTGGACAAACAAAAACAGAAAAATTGCATTCATGGCAAAGAAGAGAGAAAAAGAAAGAAATGGCAAAAGAAAAGCCCTGGACCTTCAATGTGAGGAAGAGTTTCCACAACTGAAACTTCCAGTGCACAGGACAACAACACAAGATAAAGTAGCAGAAAAACCAACTATCAACATTAGGCAAGCTAATGTAAGAACCAAAAATACTTCATGGAAGAGATCTTCAACTTTAAAACACTCTATGTAGATTTAAAAAATTTAGATAGTCTAGTCGACGTTAAACGAATGATAAATGACATCAGAAATCTAAACAACCAATTAACAGAATGTGAAACTAAATTTAACAAATTTGAAGTGTTTTATAACTTCACACAAATACTACAAAATAGAAATAGATAGATTAGTGATACCTAGCTGGGACGATATGCCATAAGAGGAAAAGTGTAGACATATTATTTATAAATGAAACTAATTTAAAGGCTACAGAGACCTTAAAAATTAGGAACTTTAATAGCTATAGTAGTAATAAGAAAAATGCCATGGGAGGAGTTCCAATATTAAGCAGAAAGGGAATTCCACATGAAAGAGTAGAAATTAAAAAGATAGTGTCCATAGAGCATATTTGTATCAGGTTAAAAAGTAATATATATTTGATAGCAGCATATAATATGCCATCTAATAGTTTTTCACACTCCGACTTGGACTCCCTTCTGGAAGGAAGTATCAAATAAAGCTTAGGTAGTAGGAAATCTAAATGCAAGATACACCAGCTGGAATTGCCACAGAAATAATAGAAATGGACTAACATTAAATTGTTATATTCAGAAAAACAACGTAACAATTTTGCACACTGATAGCCCAACACATATTTCCTACAACAATGGTACACCAACATTCATAGATATAGTAATAAACAAACACGTAATTAATGTGAAAAAGCTACAGGTATTGAATGAGCTACATTCGAACCATTTACCATCATACTTCACATTAGGAAATGAAAGTAATCCAAAATTGAAAGAAAGTTTATTCGACTACAAGGGTGTTGATTATGAAAAATTTAGGTACATATTGGATAATAAAATAATTATTAGTAGTCAAATAGAAACAGAAGAGAATGTAGATGAGGAGGTTGACAAAGAACATACAACACACAAGAGATAAGGTAATTAAAACGAAAACTGTGATAGCACAAAACACTGAACTATATAAATCCATTTTTAAGAAAACAAAACTTAGAAATTACCTAAGAAACTAATGGCAGAGAACAGGTAGTTTACTTTTTAAAGATTTATACATGGAAAAGTGTAAAAAAGTTAGGTTTCACATAACAGAGTTTAGACACAAAAAATGAACTAAGAAGCTGTCTGAAATCAACATGAGGGATAAAAGCTTATGGAGGATGACCAAGGTGCTGAAAAGTGAGTATGAAGAAATACCATATCTAAAGGGGGGAAATATTACAGCACTTACAGATTGGGAGAAAGCAGAATTAATATGTTCACAGTTTAAAAACGTACACAAACTTGACTTGTAGAATAACACAATGAGTTGAGTAATATTACTATATTAATATAATATACAATAATTATTTACAGGGAACACTATATAGTGGAAAGAACTGGTATAAATATCATATATCGCCAAAAGAAGTGTGTTCAATAAATTAAAACGTTAGTTTACACAAAACTCCAGGTATGGATAAAATACAAAACGTAGTACTTAAAAACTTATAAAAAAAGGCAATAATTCCATGAAGTTATATCATAAATAGTCTCTTCAAACTCATGTACTTCCTTCAACACTGGAAAATAACTAATATAATACCAGTCCATAAGTCCAGAAAAGATAAAGGCAAACCCATTAGCTACAGACGTATTAGTTTATTATGTATCACAAGTAAAATTGTGGAAAAAATAATTCTGGATAGAATAAAAAAATACGAGGAATTAAATAAAATTAATAGGGATATACAGTGTAGATTTAGGAAGCAACACAGCACAGTTCAACAAGTAGTACGTATAGTAGATGACATAAGTAAAAATTTTAACGTGGATAAAATAACAGTAATGGTGTTACTGGATATACAAAAAGCCTTCGACAAAGTTTGGATTGATGGATTCATGTATAAAATGATTAAGTAAAATTACCTTGAAACCCTGATTAGATTAATACACTCATATATAATTAATAGAAAGTCCAAAGTAATAATTAATGATGCTAAATCAATGATAAAGAAAATAATAGTGGGAGTTTCTGAAGTATAAGTTTTAGCACCTCAGTTATTTAGCATTTGCTGACGATACAGTTATACAGGGTGTTCGACAACTAGTGGGAAAAAATTTAAGGGGTGATTCTTTGAGGCAAAATAAGACGAAAATCAAGAATAACGAAATTGCGAAAAATGCTTCCTTTGTTAGTTATAAGAGTTTAAAAATTGACCGAAATCATGGCAATCCGCGCGCACGGAGTGTCAGCGGATCACGGCTCAACAGGGGCGTACAGTCACTTTAAAGACTCAACGACGTGCAGTAACAGTCGGTAAAACAGCTGTTTACTTACCTCGTAGAAGAATTATGTGCATTGCACATTTTATTACCACTTCGATCTTACTCCAAGTGTTTGAGGTTCTTGTTTCCGCAAAAAAATAATATGCAATTAACATGGATCATACAAAACGTATAATGATATTAGAATGAAACTAAGATGAAATTTGCCGCACCTTCATTACGATGCATGAAGAAACTAAGAAACTAAAATAAATAAAATTGTTAAACACATACATTCGGTGTAATATGAACCATTTCTAACATGGAATTGGAATTCGAGGTTGAAAGTTCTTTTTACAAGTTAATGTCTAGAGGGACGGCCGAAAACACAATAGGCAAGGTCTTCGTCGATGGCAGTAAGACGTTACAGGAAATCGGCGGGTGGTCGTCCTGCAGAAGACAAGAGGCAGTTTTATAATGTCCAGACGCGCGCTCCCTCGGCATCGTGGCCAAGTAGCCTCGAGGCCCCGAGTGGTGTATGAGAAAAAAATACAGATGTTGCTCTAAGAATATACGAAAAGAAACGCGACCTCCAAGACACTTTCCCATGCAGTTTTTCCTTCCCAAAAAGTATTGACCATGAAAGAGTGGGGATCGACCTATTACGCCACATCGATCCTAACGAGGGAGGATCAGTTCAACAATATCAGTCGTCCTTTCCGAACGGTGCCCTTTGCATTCTACGAGCAAATAGAGTTCATCTTCGGAAAACTAAGTTTTAGTTTATTTAGCGATTACGTAGTGATTATTTAGTAGTGTCGCGTATGTCGTCGTTATAAATAGTGCAAATTAATTATTGTAAGTCTTATTAATTATTGTAGGTTTTATTAAGTATTGTAGATTTGATTAATTATTGCAAGTTTTATTAAATATTGTAGATTTTATTCATTATTGCAGGTTTTAATAAATATTGTAGGTTTTATTCATTATTGCAGGTATTATTAAATATTGTAGGTTTTATTAATTATATCGTGTTAAAAATTAGTATAAAAGTTAGTGTTAAATAGTTTTAAATTAATTATTTTGAGTGTTAGTTTTGTGTAACCTATAGAGTGTTAAACCCAACGGAGGAACAGCTCGCGGGTCTACTTAATCGCGCAGTGTGTGAACATTTTTCGCGGTCGGGACAATCGCGCAGTGTGTATGGACATTTTTCGCGGACGGGACAATGGCTCAGTGTGTGTGGACATTTTTCGCGGACTTCTGTGGTGTACGTGCGTGTGCGGATTAATTTCATGGATACTCGTGGACAGGACAATTGTGATACGTGACAACTAGAGGGGGCATTAACCCTCTCTACTCGATAATATTCGTAAGAAGATATTTACATTTCTTGCGAATTTTATCGAGTAATCAGAGTTAATGCGATACAAATGGATTCGACTCAAATACCGCGGGCACAAGTTATCGACATCTTCTACGAGGTAAGTAAACAGCTGTTCTACCGACTGTTCCTGCACGTCGTTGAGTCTTTAAAGTGACTGTACGCCCCTGTTGAGCCGTGATCCGCTGACACTCCGTGCGCGCGGATTGCCATGATTTCGGTCAATTTTTAAACTCTTATAACTAACAAACGAAGCATTTTTTGCAATTTCGTTATCCTTGATTTTCGTCTTATTTTGCCTCAAAGAATCACCCCTTAAATTTTTTCCCACTAGTTGTCGAACACCCTGTATATGCTCATTCTTTTTGTGCTGTTGTAGCCGCGAAACAAATACAAATACATTTAAATATGTTAGAAAAATACTACAATCAATGGAAAATAACAATAAATCTAGACAACATAGAGCTAATAGTATTTTCTAAAAGAATGACAAGAAATACTATTTTTTCGCCATTAAAAGTATATGGACAGCAAGCAGCTCCTTCAAACAATGTGAAGTATCTTGGTGTGCATCTGGACTCAAAACTAACGTACGAACATCATCTCAAAATGGAAATACTATGGTCTGTTCCACTAAAGAAGAGCCCTGGGAGGTAGGCCCGACTTTTCGTGGTGTTGTCGCGATCGCGACACGTTTTCGGCGCTTGTGTCTCTCACTCTTCGCCTTTTGGCCAATGACGTTGGACCGTCGACGTGCGTCCCCGTCTACGGTCGTCTGTCTCCATCGCATGTATTACAAACCTCTCGAGAAGGACCTACCTACAATTTCAAGTAGTGGGGACTGCGTTCGGCACACGCCCGTCAATCATCCATTGTCTGGAAATGGCGGAGAATGTTGACGAGACCCTGAACGTTTCTACACGTCAACAGTTAAAATACATGAATAAGAGAAAGTTTCTTTCTTTTGAAAGAATGTATTGTACCCAAATATTGAGCAACATATTAAAAGGGGATTAAATTAATACGTAGGTTTTTAAACGTTACACGTGGAAATCGCAGGGTAGAGAAAGAAGTTGGTTTACCGAGCGTCTGAGCGAGAGGCTCTCGTGATGCTCGTGCCGAAGGATGGAAAGAGACACACAGTGTCATTGGGACCGTGACAACGTCGCACGAAATACGCATCTCGCGTTGGATCCCCACCAGGCCACGCGCCGAGGAAGGGAAATCCCTCAGGGTTCTTCTTTAGTGGAACAGACCATAGTAAAAAATTCCTCAGTAACTATGGAAAACAAAGGACTATTACACAAGTATATTGAGGCCAGTGATAGTCTATGGTGCTTCAGTATTGTGTTCTGCATTGTAACCGTACTTTTAGTCTTTTTAATAAATTAACTAAATTAAGTATGCCTGATCTGTAGGGCGGTTACTCTACTTTCTACTGTCCTTCCAATGACTCTACCGAACACAGCAGAAATGCAAGATTCGTGCCTTCCGGCACAAGGACAGAGAGTGATATGGTCAAGTTAGAAAATCGTAGACGGAATCTGGTAGAAAGATGGTGCATTCTATTATGCTCTGGTTAAATACAATTCTGGTTTCGCGACGGACGTTTCTACTGTATCGTGACACGCTCGATCGGAATTCTTATAACTTCGCGACGGACTTTTCTACGAATCATACCACGCTCGATTTGACTTCGCGCACAGACAATTGTGCGCGACACACGCGCGCAATGCTATAATTTCGGTATACGTGGATACCGCGGTTCTAGCTGGAGAGCCTTGATTTCTGTCGCAGCAGCTGATAAATCGGAAAGACTTCTCAGGTGGAAACGCGTACCAAACATTGGTTGTTCTGCAGTACAAAAGATGTCAGTGAGGTATACGCGCACGTGGTCCCAACACTTCTTTCCTACACCGAATAAACAACCCCGATCGTATTTATGCTCCTAAGCTAACCGTATTGACAGTTAAGAATAAATTATTCCGGAAGGAAGCGTCTGAGCGCGTACTCGGCCAGTCCGTCCTTCCTACTTATTCAGAACTGTGAATTTTGTCCGTTCTTGACGCGTGCCGAAATTATAGCATCGGTTGCTACTTGCTTAAAATACTGCGCTGGGCGAGCAACTCAGTTGAGAAGTCCAGCCGACTCTGAATGATTGGTGAATTATTCCGACTTTATAGGATCTGTTCACAGATATATTTTCCTCGGTGTTTGCCTCACCGCGCGCGTCTCAATTTACAAAATGATTTTATGAAGAATTTACTTGAAAGTTTAGTAGCTTTATACTTGAGTTTACTGTTTCTGAAATGTGAACTGAATAGTCAAAGTTAAGTGAAAATAATGAATTTATGGTGACTGCTGCGCTGTATCGTCCTAGTTGTCTGTCTTTTCTATCTGTTCCGTCTTAGCTGTGCCACAATGGGTTTTGCATTTGTGACTCCTTGGTTTGAGGCGCGTACACGTGAAGTCGGTTTACTTCACTTACCAAGTCGGCTTAACTTATCAACTAACGTACCGTTTCTCGCCTAACGGACTCTGATACTAAACACGACTATACTGTATCGCTTCCAGACGCAGAGTGTTGGATCGACGGTCTGGCATCGACCTCCTTCGATCATAGATCTAGTGGGGATCGAAGTGCACACATCCGCGGTGATCAGGTGGTAACTTCGCACCTCGTGAAATCTCGCCTTCTTTCATACTTATTCGTGCGATGCTCGTGGATTGCTAGCCGATCCCAACAGTGGGAGATATAGACTACATACAGGGTGTCCCATAAATGTCCTCCGACCCGGAAATGGGGCACTCGGGGGGTGAATTGGAACAACTTTTTCCTTTGCAGCAATGTAAACTGAGGCTTCGTTACCGAGATATTAACGAAAAACCGCGACCAATTAGAGCGCGAGTTTGCCAGCCGAGTTCCCGCGCCAGCGGTGGCTACGCGCTACGCTTGTACTACGACACTCCGAACAAGTAGGTCACCATGCATCGCAGGAAACCGCATATAATAAAGCAAATAAGCAAGACGTAACAAATAAAATCAAACTTTCTATCATCTGTCGTTTGTTATTTAAAGAGATCAATGAATGAAACGTAAATGTAGGCAAATTATGTGTCACGTAAAAAGATGAATGCACATTTACATTTTTGTAAATTCCTTTTTACGAATTTGTAAATTTCCTTTTCAAATAACGTGTGAACGAAAAGGTAATGTAACAGAGAATAAACGAGAAGTGATCGGGATTTGGTATTGATATAAAAATTCGTAGTTTAATACCTGTCAACAATGTTACTGAGAATGAATAAGTTTCTTCAAAAAGCCCGAAGAAAAAGTTAGGTACAGAAACTTGCAGAATTATCACCGGAAATAAGCCATAGCTTGCGTTAAATTAAGAAAATAATAATCAGCAATAAATTGATTAGAACTCACCCTTTCGGAAATTCACCTGCAGTTTGCAAACCTGTGTCACTAGGTCACTGAACCGATCCTGGTCATCGACGGCCGAAACGGTTTATGGCAGGGTATCGCCCAGTTCGCAGGTGATCGCAGGTGTACCTCACCAGCCGAAGTTAAGGGTTGTTACGTCAAGTGCGTCCTGGTTATTCCACAGAATACGTACTCACTACACTGCACGACCACTAACACTGATCACCCGACACAATCACTTAATGTATTTTTAATCCAACGTGTTGTTACTACGTTCGGAAAATTCGTAGCCCCGGAAAGGGCCGATTGTTTTCAATTTTTCAGATGTTTTACGTAACCAAACACTTGCACAGCAACACCCGCATATCCGTTATTGTGTACGTACCACCATAACATTGCGTAATACTCCCGTGAACTGAACATCTCTGTCGCCCGATTGCTAACCGACTGACAGAATTTTTCCTCTACCCCCAAGTAGTTTCCCATCGTTACATTGTGAGTTCACTCCCACCATGACAAGATTTAGGTAGAAAGAAACCAACGGTTCTAGGATAACACGTGCTTTGCAGAAGTGGAAGGAAAGGACCGTCGCGCAGTTTCTCCAAGGCGCCGTAGCCCGTTAATTTATTGCCAGGGTACCTACTTCTTCGAGATAGAAAACAGACATCACGTGCATCGGCTTAAAAATGTCCGAAATGAAGAGGACCATCAACGTATTCCTTCCTTCGAGTTGGAAAGTACAGTGTACATTGTCTATCTCGAGGAGCAGGGAAAAAAATTTACCGACACGTGTCAGTTGACGCTGCTTGGTCCTGGACGACCACCCTTGTAGAGGCCGGAGTGGAATTTTTGGTTATTTATGACTTAAAATCTT